>NC_082713.1:174265929-174543276 GCF_030144855.1 Hypanus sabinus
ATATGACACAGGCAGCAATCCAGAAATTACTACCCTACAGGTCCTTTTTCTCAGCTTTCCACCTAACTCACCAAAACTCTCTCTTCAGGACCTTGTCAACCTGTGTCTTGGTGCCAATATGCACTAAGACTTCTGGCTTCTCAGATTCAGATTCAGTTTATTGTCATTTAGAAACCACAAATGCAATGCAGTTAAAAAATGAGACAACGTTCCTCCAGAATGATATCACAAAAGCATATGACAAAACAGACTACACCAGAAAATCCATATAACGTTTGGCAATCCCCAATCCAGAGTCCGGAGAGGCTGCTGCGTATTAATATCATGCTACCATCTTAGCGTGTACCGGAAAGGAGCTCCAAATTCACCAGACAAAACAAGACCAAAAACTAAAGCTACAAGACCTGCACAAAACCACATAGTTACAATATATAGTTACAACTGTGCAAACAACAGCATAATTGATAAACAGACTATGGGCACAGTAAAAAATAGTCCAAAGAAATCACCACACAGTTTCCACAAGTCCCCAGGGTCCCGACAGACTCGTCATCCCACGCCAGCAGCAGAAGGGAATACTCCCGCTATGGACTTCCACGGCGCCACCCGACTCAGCCTCGCAGACGCAGCACACAACGAAATCTCCATTGAACACAGCGTCACAGTCGCAGCACGCACCGAAAGCGACCTGACCGCAGCGGACTCCGAGTCCGTCGAACCTCCGAACTGACGACCATCCCCTCCGGCACAGCTTCTCTGAGCACCGTCCTCTGTCGAGTATATTAAGACGGCCCCACCGATGCGACCCCGAGGACTGGGGGCTTGTTCTTCCCAGCAGAGTCCTGGACCTCACAGCAGCAGCAGCAGCAACGAAGGTCTTCCTGGAGATATCCCGATGTTCCTCCATGCTCCCACGTCTGTCTTCAATCGATTATGATTGCGCATGGCACCCCACTTCACAAATAACAGATAATCAGCTCCGGAGTGGCTGCTGCAAGCTGCGTTGCGCCGCCATCTTGGAAATATTCTCACCCTCGCCCTTGAGAATGCTATGGACGTGATCCAAGATATCCCTGATCCTGACACCAGGGAGGCAACATACATTCTGGGTGTCTCTATCACACCCACAGAACCTTGTTTCTCTTCCTTTGACTAGAGAATCTCCTACCAACACAGCAGCCCTCTTCACCTCTCTGCACTTCTGTGCCACAGCACCAGACTCAGTGCCAGAGACCCAGTTGCTGTGGCTCTCCTCTGGTAGGTTTTCCCCTCCATAGTATCTAAAGTTATACACAATACTTACTATTGAGGGGAACAGTCATAGTTGTACTATGCATTGGCTGTGCATTTTCCCTCCTTCTCCTGAAAGTCACCCAGTTACCCATCTCCTGCAAGTTCCTGTCTACCGCCCTGCAGTTCCTGTCTATCACCTCATTCTCCTGTATGAATCAAAGGTCATCAAGCTGCAACTCCAGTTCCTTTTAATGTTCTCTCAGAAGCTGCAGCTCATTGTACCTTGTGCAAATGTGTTTATCTGGGAGACCACATACGGTACAAAACACTGTCCCTGGAGCTATTCGCACTGTACTATGCACTAATAGATGAAGAATGAACAAACAAGAACAGTGAGAGAATAACTGACAAGCCAATCTACCTCCCTAATCCTGATATCACCCAAGCCTGATGAGCCAAAACCACTCCAAAGTCTGGCACACTCCAAATGAAAGGCTGATCAAAGAATGGCCACTCCACTTGCACTTAAATTATTCTCATTGGCACTTTCTAATGAATCTTTCTTGCTGATTGATCACTCTTCAACTCAGAAAAACTGCTATGAAACTCTGACTGAGCACATTAATGACATCTACCCTGACTAGTAACGCCACCCCAACTTCTTTAATCCCTCCCACTGTGTCACATCAAAAACAACAGAACCCCAGAAGACTGATCTGCCAGACCCCCCCCCACCCCACCCCTGCAATCAAGTCTCACTAATGGCTACAATGTCAAAATTGTTGATCCATGCCCTGAGCTCATCCCCCTTTCCTACATTACTTCTTGCATTGAAATATACGTGGCTCAGAATACAGTACTAGTCACTCCACGCTCAACCTTTTGATTTCTGACTTTGTCTGAGGTCTTAAAAACATCTGACTACACAACCTCTCCACTAACTGTCCTAGCACTCTGCAATTCTAGTTTTATACCTACTGCCCATTCTCACCCCTATCACTCTGGTTCCCATCCTCCTGCGAAATTAGTTTCAACCCTCCTCGAAAACTCTAGCAAACCTGCCTGCAAGGATATTGGTATCTGTCAGATTCAGGTGTGACCCATGCTGTCCAACTAGCAGTGTTCATGGGCATCTTCAATTTCTGTGCTGAGCCTCCTACCTGCTTCAAGATTGCATTAATTATACTTGGACTGAAGAAAGCAGTGTGAGCTGCCTTTATGACTACTCTCTGGCAGTGCGTATATCCATTCTAATAAAATGCTTCAAGAGTTGGTCATGGGTAGAATCAATTGGTGATGACATATTCCAATTCATCTATCTCCACAATAGCTTTACAGCAGATGCAAACACTCTGGCTCAGGAAGAGGTATTATATCAGGAAGGCAGCATCTGTCATCAGGAATCCCCACCATCCAGGCCATGCCCACTTCGTGATGCCATAATTGGGAAGGTGATACAGAAGGCTGAAGACACACACTTCATGGTTCAGCAACAACTACTTGCTCAGTGGCATCAAGTCTTGAAATCTGTAAAACATTAACGTCACCTCAGACTACTTTTTTCTCATTTTTAAACTTGCACTAGCGTGGTATGTTTATTTTGGTGCTTATTTTGTGCACATGTGATTTCTGAGGCATAATTAATGTTAATTTAAAAGTTGTTAACTTGGGTTTGTCTTTAGCTTGTTAGGTATAGGACTGCTACTGCAAAAAGAAAACTAATTTCATGGCATTTGTATCCTGTATGCCAGTGGTCCCCAACCATCGGGCCGCAAAGTATGTGCTACCAGGCCACAAGGAAACGATATGATTTGACGATATGAGTCAGCTGCACCTTTCTTCATTCCCTGTCACACCCACTGTTGGAACTTGAATGCACGCGAAGTCATTACCCACGTGTTATCCATGCCAGCGTGGGAAGAAGATCAACTCCTTGAGCTTTCAAATGACAGTGGGCTGAAAAGTATGTTTGACATAGCACTTCTGCCAGCATTCTGGATCAAAGTCAAGGCTGAATATCCTGAGATAGCCATGAAAGGAGAAATGTTGCTTCCATTTCCAACATCATATCTCTGCGAAGCAGGCTTTTCTGCAATAACTGCAACAAGAACTAATTTGCAAATTAAACTGGACATAAGGAACCCCCTTTGAGTATTGCCATCTCCCATCACCCCTCGATGGGACCGTGTTATTGCAGGGAAACAAGCCCAGGGCTCCCATTGATTCAGCGATATTGGTGTGTTGCAATGATTTTATATGTTCATATGGGGAAAATATGCACTGTGTGTTTCGTATTAAATTCGTTAGATAAACCCTTTTAGAAACAAAATTGAATGTATTAGCCACTTATAAGTGACTTTGCTGACTTAACACCTATATTCCGGTCGTAATTAACAGACACCCCCCCCCCCCCCCCCCACTACCGGTTGGCCAGTCCACAAGAATATTGTCAATATTAAACGGGTCCATGGTGCAAAAAAGGTTGGGGGCCCCTGCTGTATGTGTATGCCTATGACAACAATAAACTTAAACATGGACAAGTACAGACATTCACCCCCACCACCCCCCCGTAGGTTTTCATTTTTATTGTCTTACAACATTGAATCACAGTGGATTTAATTTGGCTTTTTTGACAGTAATCAACAGAAAAAGACTATTTTGTGTCAAAGTGAAAGGAGATCTCTACAAAGTGATTTACATTAATTACAAATATAAAACACCAAATAATTGATTGCACAAGTATTCTTGATCCAAGATGGCGGCACGACGCAGCTTGCAGTGGATACTCTGGAACTGATTATCTGTTATTTGTGAAGTGGGGTGCCGTGTGCAATCATAATCGATTGAAAACATACGTGGAAGCACGGAGAAACATCGGGAAATTCCAGGAAGACCTTCTTTGTTGCTGCTGCTGCTGTGAGGTCCGGGTCTTTGCTGGAAAGAACAGGCCCCCAGTCCTCGGGGTCGCATTGCCGATGGCCGTTGGCGGGGCCGTCTTAATACGCTTGGCAGAGGATGAAGCTCGGAGAAGCTGTGCCGGAGGGGATGGTCGTCGGCTTGGAGGTTCGACGGACTCAGGTCACTTTCGGTGTGTTCTGTGTCTGTGAGGCTGGTTTCGACGGAGCTTCCATTGTGTGCTGCGTCTGCGAGGCTGAGTCAGGCAGCGCCTTGGAAGTTCATAGCGGGGGTACTCCCTTCTGCCGCCAGCGTGGGATGGCAATTCTGTCAGGACCCTGGGGACTTGTGGAAACTGTGGTGATTTCTTTTGAACTTAACAGTCCTTTAACATCTTGGACTATTTCTACAGTGCCCATAGTCTGTTTTTTATCAATTATGCTATTGTTTACACTGTTGTAACTATATGTTGTAATTATGTGGTTTTGTGCAAGTCTTGTAGCTTTAGTTTTTGTTCTTGTTTGGTGGATTTGGAGCTCTTTTCCGGGAAACGCGCTAGACGGTAGCACGATATTAATATGCAGCAGCCTCTCCGGACTCTGGATTGGGAATTGCCAAACATTATGTGGATTTTCTAGTGTAGTCTGTTTTGTCATATGCTTTTGTGATATCATTCTGGGGGAGCGTTGTCTCATTTTTTAACTGCATTGCATTTGTGGTTTCTAAACGACAATAAACTGAATCTGAAATCTGATTCAGCCCCTTTAATCTGACACACAAAATCAACACTGGTGCAGCTAATTGGTTTTCAAAGTCACATAATTAGTTAAATGGAGATCACTGTGTGCAGACAAGGTGTTTCAATTGATTGTAGTAAAAATACACCTGTATCTAGAAGGTCCAACTGCTGGTGAGTCAGTATCCCGGCAA
Source organism: Hypanus sabinus (assembly GCF_030144855.1). Lineage (NCBI taxonomy): Eukaryota > Metazoa > Chordata > Chondrichthyes > Myliobatiformes > Dasyatidae > Hypanus > Hypanus sabinus. The sequence goes on from NC_082713.1 coordinate 174,270,988, forward strand.
AAAGTACACCATGAAGACAAAATAACACTTCAAGCAACTCTGCAAAAAGCTTATTGAAAAGCACAAGTCAAGAGATTTTCAAGTCACTTTATATCCCCTGGAGTATAGTTAAGTCAATCATCAAAAAATGGAAAGAACATGGCACAGCTGTAAACCTGCCTAGAACAGGTCATCCTCAAAAACTGAGTGACTGTGCTAGAATGGGGCCAGAGAGGGAGACACCAAGAGACATATGACAACTCCATAGCAGTTACAAGCTTCAGTGGCTGAGATGGGAGAAGCTGCACATACAACAACTGTTGCCTGGGTGCTTCACCAGTTGCAGATTTATGGGAGAGTGGCAGAAAGAAAGCCTCGGTTGGAGAAAAAAAAAACTCTCATGATATCTCGGCTAGAGTTTGCCAGAAAGCATGTGGGAGTCTCTGAAGTCAACTGGAAGACGGTTCTATGGCCTGATGAAACCAACATTGAGCTTTTTGTCCATTAGACTAAATGCTATGTTTGGTGTATGCACATAATCAAAAACACACCATCCCTACTGTGAAGCATGGTGCTGACTATGCACTACAGCTGGACCTGGAAGGCTTGTGAAGGTAGAGGGTAAAATGAATGCAGCAAAATATAGGAAACCCTGATTCAGTCTGCAAGAAAATTGCAACTTGGGAGAATGGCTTAAAAACAAAGTTAATATCCTGGAGTGGCCAAGTCAGAGTTCAGACCTCAAACCAATTGAGAATTTGTGGCTGGACTAAAAAGGGCTGTTCACTCACAATCTCCATCAATCTGACAGAGCTTGAGCAGTTTTGTAAAGAAGAATGGGGAAAAATTGCAGTGTCCCAATGTGCAAAGCTGATAGAGACCTATCCATGCAGACTCAAGGTTATAATTGCTGCCAAAGGAGCATCTTCTAAATACAGACATGGGGGTGGGTTGAGTAATTATGCAAACAATTATTTTGTATTTAATAATTGTAATAAATTTAGACCAAGTTGAAGAAATTTGTCTTCATTTTGACACAAAATAGTCTTTTCTGTTGATCAGGGTCAAAAAAGCCAAATTAGATCCACTATGATTCAACCTTGTAAAACATGAAAACTTCTGGCGGGGGGGGGGGGGGGTGAATACTTTTTATAGGAACTGTAGAACAGGACCTTGCACAGACAAATTTAATTAATTCTTCTCTGCCTGCATATAACTCAACCCCTCCATTCCCTGCACATTCACCTGTGTAAAAGCCTCTTTAATAATACTTCTGTTCCTGCTTCCATCTCTACACCTGGAGCTCATTCAAGGCAGCCACCGTTTTGTGCTTTTTTTTAAAAAAAGACCTTGCCCCACGCAATCTCTTCTAAACTTTCCCTTTCTGACATTTACACTCTCGCCATCACACCGACATTTCAAATCAATCCTTGCTAGGCCTCACATAACCAGCCTCTTGCTCCAGACAAAATAATCTGGTTTATTGAGCCTGTCCTTATTGGTCATACTTTCTCATCTATGGCAGCATCTTGGTAAGCCTTTTTTTGTACCCTTTCCAATGCTTCACATTCTTCTTATAATTTTAGGCAGCTAGAATTTTAAACGAGAGTGGCCTAATCAAAGTTTTATATATATGCAACATGACTTGCTGATTTTTGTACTCAGTTGCATCCTTTACTACCCTATCCAATTCCAGTGAGCTATGGACCTGGACCCCAGGATCCCTCTGCACATCAATTTTCTTAAAAGTCCCTCCATGAATTATACATTTCCCTTTACATTTGCAACATCCCGTACTTGCTTGCATTAAACTCCACCTGTCATTTTTCTGCCCATCTCTGTAACTGTTCTACATCCTACTGGATCAATTGAGAGCTCTCTATACTAACCACATCTCACCAAGTTTGTGCTGCTGATAACCTATTTACTGGCACGCAAGTGCCATTAATAGAGGCAGCGCCCCTAATTTCTTCAAAGTTTGTGAAGATTCAGCGTGTCATCTAAAACTCTGACAAATTTTTATAGATGCTTGATGTAGAGTATACTGACTGGTTGCACCTTGTCCTGGTATGGAAACACCAATATCCTTCATCAAGGAGCCCAACCATCCCAGCCATGCTCTCTTCTTGCCACTGCCATCAAAGAGGAGGTACAGGGGCCTCAGGACCCACACCTCAAAATTCAGGAAACATAGAAAATAGGTGCAGGAGTAGGCCATTCGGCCCTTTGAGCCTGCTCCGCCATTCAGTATGATCATGGCTGATGATCCAACTCGGAACCCTGTACCTGCTTTCTCTCCATACCCCCGATCCCTTTAGCCACAAGGGCCATATCTAACCTCCTCTTAAATATAGCCACTGAACCGGCCTCAACTGTTTCCTGTGGCAGAGAATTCCACAGATTCACCACTCTCTCTGTGTGAAGAAGTTTTTCCTCATCTCAGTCATAAAAGGCTTCCCCTTTCTCCTTAAACTGTGACCCTTCGTTCTGGACTTCCCCAACATCAGAAACAATCTTCGTGCATCTAGCCTGTCCAATCCCTTTAGAATTTTATACGTTTCAATAAGAACCCCCCTCAATCTTCTAAATTCCAGTAAGTATAAGCCTAGTCGAACCAGTCTTTCTTCATATGAAAATCCTGCCATCCCAGGAATCAATCTGGTGAACCTTCTTTGTACTCCCTCTATGGCAAGAATGTCTTTCCTCAGATTAGGTGACCAAAACCGCACACAATACTCTAGGTGCGGTCTCACCAAGGCCTTGTACAACTGCAGTAGAACCTCCCTGCTCCTGTACTCAAATCCTTTTGCTATGAATGCCAACATACCATTTGCCTTTTTCACCCCCTGCTGTACCTACATGCCCACCTTCAATGACTGGTGTACAATGACACCCAGGTCTTGTTGCACCTCCCCTTTTCCTAATTGGCCACCATTCGGATAATAATCTGTTTTCCTGTTCTTGCAACCAAAGTGGATAACCTCACATTTATCCACATTAAATTGCATCTGCCATGAATTTGTCCACTCACCTAACCTATCCAAGTCACCCTGCATCCTCTTAGCATCCTCCTCACAGCTAACACCACCGCCCAGCTTCATGTCATCCGCAAACTTGGAGATGCTGCATTTAATTCCCTCGTCTAAATCATTAATATATATTGTAAACAACCGGGGTCCCAGCACTGAGCCTTGCGGTACCCCACTAGTCACTGCCTGCCATTCTGAAAAGCTCCCGTCTCCTCCCGCTCTTTGCTTCCTGTCTGCCAACCAATTCTCTATCCACATCAATACCATACCCCCAATACTGTGTGCTTTAAGTTTGCACACCAATCTGTGTGGGACCTTGTCAAAAGCGTTTTGAAAATCTAAATATACCACATCCACTGGCTCTCCCCTATCCACTCTACTAGTTACATCTTTAAAGAATTTCTATAAGATTCGTCAGACATGATTTTCCTTTCACAAATCCATGCTGACTTTGTCCGATGATTTCACCTCTTTCCAAATGTGCTGTTATCACACCTTTGATAATCAACTCTAGCATTTTCCCCACCACCAATATCAGACTAACCGGTCTATAATTCCCCGGTTTTTCTCTCCCTCTTTTTTTAAAAAGTGGGGTTACATTAGCCACCCCTCCAATCCTCAGGAACTAATCCAGAATCTAAGGAGGTTTGAAAAATTATCACTAATGGATCCACTATTTCTTGGGCTACTTCCTTAAGCACTCTGGGATGTAAACCATCTGGCCCTGGGGATTTATCTGCCTTTAATCCCTTCAATTTACCTGACACCACTTCCCTACTAACATGTATTTCCCTCAGTTCCTCCATCTCACTGGGTCCTCCGTCCCCTACTGTTTCCAGAAGATTATTTATGTCCTCCTTAGTGAAGACAGAACCAAAGTAGTTATTCAATTGGTCTGCCATGTCCTTGTTCAATTCACCTGTTTCCGACTGTAAGGGACCTACATTTGTCTTGACCAATCTTTTTCTTTTCACATATCTATAAAAGCTTTTACAGTCAGTTTTTATGTTCCCTGCCAGCTTTCTCTCATAATCTTTTTTCCCTTTCCTAATTAATCCTTTTGTCCTCTGAATTTCTCCCAGTCCTCAGGTGTACCGCTTTTTCTGGCTAATTTATATGTTTCTTCTTTGGACTTGATATATCCCTAATTTCCCTTGTCAGCCACGGGTGCACTACCTTCCCTGGTTTATTCTTTTGCCAAACAGGGATGAACAATTGTTGTAGTTCATCCATGCGATCTTTAAATGCTTGTCATTGCATATCCACCATCAACCCTTTAAGTATCATTTGCCAGTCTATCTTAGCTAATTCACGTCTCATACCTGCAACAATTATTACCCTGCAACCATCAGGATCTTGAACCAATGGGGATAACTTCACTCACCACAACAATGAACTGTACCCACAATCTATGGACTCTATATCTTATGTTCTCAATATCTAATATATAATTATTTATTATTACATTTTTTCTTTTTTGCATTGTCAGTTTGTCTTTTGCACATTGGTTGTTTGTCCATCTTGTAGCAGCTTTTCACTGATTCAATTGTGTTTCCTGTGAATGCCTACAAGAAAATGGATTGCTGGTTTGCAGGGCATTGCTTCCTACAAAATGAAACCCAACATCATGAATGGCATTGATGCTCCACTCCCATACAAGCTCAAATGCCTTTTCTGCTCGCTTTGAAAGTGAAAATAAAACTACAGCTATGAGGATCCCTGCAGCACCTGGTGATCCAGTGATCTCAGTCTTGGAGGCTTACTTCAGACGTCTTTCAAGAGGATAAACTCTCGCAAGGCAACAGGCCCTGATTGAGTACCTAGTAGGATTCTGCAAACCTGTGCCAACCAACTGGCAGGGGCGTTCAAAGGCATTTTCAATCTCTCACTGCCACAGTCAGAAGTTCCCACCTGCTTCAAAAAGGGCAACAATTATACCAGTGCCCAAGAAGGACAGGGCGAGCTGCCTCAACAACTATTGTCCAGCAGCACTCACATCCACAGTGAAGAGGTGCTTTGAGCAGTTGGTCATGGCCAGAATCAACTCCTACCTCAGCAAGGACCTGAACCTACTGCAATTTGCCTATTGCCACAATAAGTCTACAGCAGACAAAATCTTACTGGCTCTCCACACAGCTTTGGATCACCTGGACAAGACAAAAAGCCATGTCAGCATGCTGTTTATTGATTACAGCTCAGTGTCTAACACTATCATTCCTATAACTCTAATCAAAAAGCTCCAGAACGTAGCCGTTATTTCCAGAACCTGGAAATAACATCACCACCTCATGGACAATCAGCACTAACACACCTGGGATGTGTGCTTAGCCCACTGCTCTACTCTCTCTACACCCATGACAGGTGGCAAGGAACAGCTTGAATGCCATCTATAAATGTGCTAATGATACCATTGTCAGCAGAATTTCAGATGATGACAAGAGATAACAGCTAGTTGAGTGGTGTCACAGCAACAACCTTGCATTGAAATGTCAGTAGACCAAAGAACTGATGTTGGACTTCAGACAGGGGGAACACAGCTGACCTCATAGAGGGATCAGAACTGGAGAGAGTGAGCTACTTCAAGTTCCTGAGTGTCAGTATCCTTGAGGACCTAACATATTGATGCAGCTATCATGACTGTGGCTATATTTCACCAGGAGTTTGAGTAGATTTGAATGTCACAAAAAACAGTCACAAATTTCTACAGCTGTACAGTGGACAGCATTCTAACTGGCTGCATCACCGTCTAGTGTTGTGGGGGGGGGGGGGGGGCACAGGATCTAAGTAACTGCAGAGAGTTGTAAAATTAGTCAGCTCCGTCATGGGCACTATCCTCTGATCCTCTGTAGTATCCAGATCATCTTCATGGAGCGATGCCTCAGAAAGGTGTCCTCCATCTTTAAAGACCTCCACCACCCTGACATGCCTACCATCAGAAAGGAGGTACAGAGCCTGAAGGCACACACTCAACGATCAGGAACAGCCTTTTCTGAATGAACGTTGAACCCATGAACACTAACTCACTTACTTAATTTAACTATTTTATATACAATATTTTTATTATCGTACTGCATTGAACTACGGCCGCAAAGTTAACAAATTTCACGATATATACCGGCAATATTAAACCTTATTCTGTATATGGCGATATATTGTATATGGACTTTGATAATAAATTTACTTTGAGCTAATCCATCAATCTACATTAAGACCAGCCTGCCAGCTGTCCTCGGACTCCGTTGCTTGTTGATTCAAATGACACATGTCATTGTGCATTTTGATGAACGCGTGACAACATCACATCTTATCTAAAGGTGACGCTGACCTACGGCGGAGGAGCCTTTTAATTTGGGATTCCGCCACCTCCCCACTCGCTCTCTAAGGCGGACATTTAGTTGCCCTCTCTCCTTACCTGTGACACTCCCACCGCAATGACGGATCTCCAAACCATGATGGGCCTCTGCCGGCTTCTTCCTCCGGCATCAGCCGAAGCCGGGTCCCGATCCGCCCCTGGTGAGGACAACAGCTCCGAGCAGGAAACAATAACTAATCGCGGAACCAGGAAGCTGGGGCCAAGAGCCTCACCTCCCAGGCCGAGGCCGTAGTCGCGGCCACTGCGGGAATTCCGGTTGCCGAGCGACGCTCAGGCCCGGTTGCCGGGTAACGCTCCGATTGTTGGAGGACCACTCACTCCAGCCACCCAGCCATCATAGAGCAACTTCTCCAAAGAGAAACGCATCCGAAACCGCCTCATAGATTCTGCCAGGCGATAGGTCCAGTTACCAGCACAAAGGTCTCGCCCACTCCACAGACCACACCCCTTCCACTGGCCCCGCCCCAAAGGCCGCTCCTCCGTCCCATAACGGGCCACGCCCCTTCCACAAGCCCCACCCATAAAACCATTTGGCCCATCGAGTCTGTTCTGCCATTTCATCATAGTTGATCTATTTTCCCTGCCTTCTACCAGTAGCCCTTCATGCCCTGACCAGTCAAGAATCTATCAACCTCTGATATAAATTTATGTAAAGATTTGGCATCCACAACTACCCATGGCAATGAATTCCACAGATTCACCGCTCACTGGCTAAAGAAATTACTCATCATCTTCGTTCTAAAAGAACACTCCCTCTATTTTGAGGCTGTGCTCTTAGACTCCACCCACAATAGAAAACATCCTCTCCACATCCACTCTAGCAAGGCCTTCAGCCATTTGATAGTTTTCATTCTACAGAATTCTAGTGATACAGGCCCAGAGCCATCATATGCACTTCATATGACAAGCTGTTCAATCCTGGATTCATTTTCATGAACCTTCTTTGAAACCTTTCCAGTTTCAGCACATCCTTTTGAAGAAAAGGGGTCTAAAACTGCTCTCAATACTTAAAGTGAGGCCTCCCCAGTGTTTATGAAGTGTCACATCTTTGCTTTCGTACTCGTTTTGAAATGAATGCTAATATAGCTTGTGCCATCATCACCACAGACACGATCTGCAAATTAACCTTTCGGGAATCCTGCACAAGGATTGCCAAGTCCCTTTGCTCCTCAGAATTTTGAATTTTCTCTCCATTTAGAAAATAGTCTACACTTCCATTTCCTCTACCAAAGTGCATGACCACACACTTCCCAATACTGTATTCCATCTGCCACTTCTTTGCCCATTCTCCCAATCTTTCAAGTCATTCTTTAGCTCTTCTACTTCTTCAAAACTACCTGCCCCGCCACCTATCTTTGTATCATCCACAAACATTACAACAAAGCCATCAATTCCATCATCCAAATCATTGATATGTAGCATAAAAAGAAATGGTCTAACACAAGCCCCTGTGGAACACCAGTATTCACCAACAGCCAACCAGAAAAGGCTCACTTTATTTCCACTTTTTGCCTCCTGCTCATCAGCTACTACTTTATCCATGCTAATATCTTTCCTGTAGTGCTGCAGGCTCTTAACTTGTTAAAGGCCTTTAAAAAAAATTAACAGAAGCCAACTAAAAATGACATCAAAAAGGAAAAGATGGAAAATGAAAGTAAGCTAGCCAATAATCTTAGAAGAAATGGGCTGGCATTGGAGAGGGTTCAGAGGAGGTTCACAAGGATGATTCCAGGAATGAAAGGGTTATCACACGAGGAACGTTTGATGGCACTGTGTCTGTACTTGCCGGAATTTAGAATGATGAGGGGGGATCTCATTAAAATCTATTGAATGGTGAAAGGCTGAGACAGAGTGAGACAGATATGCAAGGGATGTTTCCCATTGTGGGAGAGTCTAGGACAAGAGGGCGTCCATTCAAAACAGAGATGCGGAGAAATTTCTTTAGCCAGAGGGTGGTGAATTTGTGGAGGATAGGTTGTTGGGTGTATTTAAGGTAGAGTTTGATAGGTTCTTGATTGGACATGGCATCAAAGGTTACAGGAAGAAGGTCGGGAAATGGGATTGAGGAGGAGAAAAAAAAATCAGCCATGATTGAATGGCAGAGCAGACTCGATGGGCCAACTGGCCTAATTCTGCTCCTTTGTCTTATGGTCTTGTGGTCTTATAATGTTAAAGAGGATAACCTTGTCAAAAGCCTTCTGAAAATCAAAGCACACAACATCCACTGATACTCATTTGTCTAGCCTGCTTGTTATTTCTTCAAAGAATCCCAATAGATTTATCAGGCAAGATTTCCCATTGAGGAAACCACACTGACTACAGCTTTTTTTATCATGTGTCTCCAAGTAACCCATAACAATTGATTCCAACATTTTCCCAATCACTGGGGTAAGACTAACTGGCCTATAGTTTCCTTTGTTCTGTCACTCTCCCTTCTTGAAGAGTGGAGTGACATTTGCAATTTTCCAGTCTTCCAGAACAATTCCACAATCTAGTGATTCTTGAAAGATCATTACTATTGCCTCCATGATCTCTTCAGCCACCTCTTTCAGAACCCTAGGGTGTACACCATCTGGTCCAGGTGACTTCAGACCTTTCAGTTACTCAAGAGCTTTCTCACTAGTAATGGCAACTTCACAAACTTCTGGGCCCTGAAAATCTGGAACCTCTGGCATACTGTTAGTGTCTTCCACAGTGAAGACTGCTGCAAAATACTTATTCAGTTCATCCGCCATTTCCTTGTCCCCCAATACTACCTCTCCAGTATTGTTTTCCAGTGGTCCAATATCCACTCTCTCCTCTCTTTTACACTTTATGTATCTGAATAAGCTTTTGGTATCCTCTTTAATATTATTGGCTAGCTTACTTTTGTATTCCATCTTTTCCTTCTTAATAACATTTTTGACTTCTGTTGTTTTTTAAAAGCTTCCCAATCCTCTAACTTCCCACTAATTTTTGCCCTATTATACACCCTCTCTTTGGCTTGTATGTTGGCTTTGACTTCTCTTGTAAGCCACAGTGGTGTCATCCTGCCTTTAGGATACCTCTTCCTCTTTGGGATGTATATATCCTACACCTTCAGAATTGCTTCCAGATTTCCCAGTCGTTGCTGATCTGCCTATGTTCTTTTCCAATCAATTTTGGCCAACTCCTCTCTCATGTCTCTGTAATTCCCTTTACTCCACTGTAATGCTGATACATCTAACTCTAACTTCTCCTTCTCAAATTTCAGGGTGAATTCAATCATATTATGATCATTTCTCCCCTAAGGATTCTTTCACGTCAAGCTCTCTAACCATTGCATAACACTCAATCCAGAAGCAGGTCCCCTAGTGGGCTTAACCATGAGCTGCTCTAAAAAAGCCATCTTATAGGTTCTCTATAAATTCCCCTTTTTGGGATCCAGCACGAACCTGGTTTTTCCAATCTACCTGCACATTTAAATCCCCCATGACTAACATTGTCCTTTTGGCATGCATTTTCTATCTCCCTTTGTAATTTGTAGACCGCTTCCACAGACACTACCTGTTCCAAAGGTGCACTCCTTTGACAGGCCTCACCACTTCCACAAGTTCCCTTCCACAGTCCAGTCCTTTTGTACAGGCCCGCCCCTTCCACAGTCCCCACCCCTTCCATATGCCCCAGCTCTCCCATACGGCCATCCTTCCCACAAGCTTCATTATTCCCAAATATCCTGTCCCATCCATTGACACTGCTCCCTCCATATCTCTGACACTTCCATAGACCGTGCCTCTTCTACAGGCACCATTGTTTCCACAGGCACCTTCTCTTCAGCAGGCCCCACCCCTTCTGAGGGTCCTGTCTATCAGGTCCTGCCCCCTACACATCCCAGCATAAGCCCAACCCTTGCACGACAAGCCCTGTCCCTTCCGTAAGCCCGCTCCCACTCTCCCACCACAAGTCTGTCTTCAGAATCAGGTTAAATATCACCGGTACACAGTACTGTGTAAAAATTTTAGGCACATATATGAGTGATGATAAACATGATTCTGATGTCATGGACCAAGAATGGTAAGAGGAAGGAGGTTGGTGGGGTGGGGGGGGGGGTAGTGGGAAGCAACAGAGCAACATTCTATAATGATCAATAATCTAATTGTTTGGAATCAGATGACCTTGCCTGATGTCTCATGGCTTAATGTGTCTGCACTCTAATGTGCCACCCCCTGCCCAGGATGCTACTTCTCTGCCACCTATCTCATACACTTCCACCCTCACCATTACCCCCATCCTTTGCTCCCACCAGATTTACAGACTCACTCTCTGCTCCATATTTCCATATTGATGTATACTGTACTATTCAAAAGTTGTAGGCTCTAGCTATATATAGTTATATATATAAGCATCTGTTAGTCTCATGAGACCATGGATTTGTGCCTTGGAAGGTTTCCAGGGTGCAGGCCTGGGCAGGGTTGTATTGGAGACCAGCAGTTGCCCAAGCTGCAAACCTTCCCCTCTCCTCACCACCGATGTTGTCCAAGGGAAGGGCACTAGTACCCAAGCAGCTTGGCACCAGTGTCGTCGCAGAGCAATGTGTTGTTAAGTGCCTTGCTCAAGGACACAACACGCTGCCTCAGCTGAGGTTCAAACCAGTGACCTAAGGTCACTAGGCCGATGCTTTATCTACTAGGCCAGCAGCCGTACATTGCAATACATACTAAGAAAATCTACAATATACTTGAATACACACAATAATTAATTAAATTAAATAAGTAGTGCAAAAGAGAACAAAAAATAGTGAAGTATTGTCCATAGGTTCATTGTCCAGTCAGAAATTTGATTATGCAGTGGGGGGAAGAAGCTGTTCTTGAAAAGTGCTTTCAGGCTCCAGTACTACCTGGAAGAGGGCATGTCCTATGTGATGGAGGTCCTTAATGATGGATGCCAACCTGCCTGAGCTTTTCAACTGTCCTTGATGCTAGACATTACTGCTAGTGGCTCCACCCTTTCTACAGGTCCCACCTCTTATGCTTTGTAACTCCAAAACTCAAAAACCAATTAAAAGAAAAATATGGATCCAGGAGATAATGTCTAGTTTTGTCTTTACTTTAAGTGATCCGTGTGCATATCACATGGTGGTGTGACATAAGTTTTCACATAATTTTGCACATAAAATGTAAAGAGATGAGGTTCTGTGAACTTGATAGAGACACCTGAATGCCTCCCTGGTGCCAGGATCAGGGATGTCACAGATCGGGTCCATGGCATTCTCAAGAGCGAAGGTAAGCAGTCAGGAGTCTTGGTGCATACTGGCACCAATGACATAGGTAGACAAGGTGAGAAGGTCCTGAAGAGAGATTTTAGAGAGCTGACTAGAAAGCCGAGAAAAAGGATCTTCAGGGTAGTAATCTCTGGATTGTTGCCTGTGCCACATACCAGTGAGGGTAAGAATAGGATGACTTAGAACATAGAATATAGAATAGTATAGCACATTACAGGCCCTTCAGCCCACAATGTTGCGCCGACCCTCAACCCTGCCTCCCATATAACCCCCCCACCTTAAATTCCTCCATATACCTGTCTAGTAGTCTCTTAAACTTCACTAGTGTATCTGCCTCCACCACTGACTCAGGCAGTGCATTCCACGCACCAACCACTCTCTGAGTGAAAAACCTTCCTCTAATATCCCCCTTGAACTTCCCTCCCCTTACCTTAAAGCCATGTCTTCTTGTACTGAGCAATGTTGCCCTGAGGAAGAGGCGCTGGCTGTCCACTCTGTCTATTCCGCTTAATATCTTGTACACCTCTATCATGTCTCCTCTCATCCTCCTTCTCCCCAAAGAGTAAAGCCCTAGCTCCCTTAATCTCTGATCATAATCCATACACTCTAAACCAGGCAGCACCCTGGTAAATCTCCTTTGTGCCCTTTCTAATGCTTCCACATCCTTCCTGTACTGAGGCGACCAGAACTGGACACAGTACTCCAAGTGTAGCCTAACTAGAGTTTTATAGAGCTGCATCATTACATCGCATCTCGTAAACTCTATCCCTCAACTTACGAAAGCTAACACCCCATAAGCTTTCTTAACTACCCTATCTACCTGTGAGGCAACTTTCAAGGATCTGTGGACATGTACCCCCAGATCCCTCTGCTCCTCCACACTACCAAGTATCTTGCCATTTACTTTGTAGTCTGCCTTGGAGTTTGTCCTTCCAAAGTGTACCACCTCACACTTCTCCAGGTTGAACTCCATCTGCCACTTCTCAGCCCACTTCTGCATCCTATCAATGTCTCTCTGCAATCTTCAACAATCCTCTACACTATCCACAACACCACCAACCTTTGTGCTGTCTGCAAACTTGCCAACCCACCTTTCTACCCCCTCATCCAGGTCATTAATAAAAATCACAAAAAGTAGAGGTCCCAGAACAGAACCTTGTGGGACACCACTAGTCACAACCCTCCAATCTGAATGTACTCCCTCCACCACAACCCTCCGCCTTCTGCAGGCAAGCCAATTCTGAATCCACCTGGCCAAACTTCCCTGGATCCCATGCTTTCTGACTTTCTGAATAAGCCTACCATGTGGAACCTTGTCAAATGCCTTACTAAAATCCATGTAGATCACATCCACTGCACTACACTCATCTATATGCCTGGTCACCTCCTCAAAGAACTCTATCAGGCTTGTTAGGCATGATCTGCCCTTCACAAAACCATGCTGACTGTCACTGATCAGACCATGATTCTCTAAATGCTCATAGATCCTATCTCTAAGAATCTTTTCCAACAGCTTTCCCACCACAGATGTAAGGCTCACTGGTCTATAATTACCTGGACTATCCCTACTACCTTTTTTGAACAAGGGGACAACATTCGCCTCCCTCCAATCCTCTGGTACCATTCCCGTGGACAACGAGGACATAAAGATCCTAGCCAGAGGTTCAGCAATCTCTTCCCTTGCCTCGTGGAGCAGCCTGGGGAATATTCCGTCAGGCCCCGGGGACTTATCCGTCCTAATGTATTTTAACAACAACAACACCTCCTCTCCCTTAATATCAACATGCTCCAGAACATCAACCTCACTTGTATTGTCCTCACCATCATCAAGTTCCCTCTCAGTGGTGAATACCGAAGAGAAATATTCATTGAGGACCTCGCTCACTTCCACACCCTCCAGGCACATCTTCCCACTTTTATCTCTAATCGGTCCTACCTTCACTCCTGTCATCCTTTTGTTCTTCACATAATTGAAGAATGTCTTGGGGTTTTCCTTTACCCTACTCGTCAAGTCCTTGTCAGGTGAATGCGTACCTGAGGTTCAAATTTATTGACCATTGTGATTTCTTTTGGGGAAGGTATGACCTGTACTAAAGGGTTGGGTTACACCTGAACCCAAGGGGGTCCAATAGCATCGCGGGCAGGTTGGCTAGAGTTGTTCGGGAGGATTTAAACTAATTTGGCAGGGGGCTTGGAACGGAAGTGATAGTGCTGAAGATGAGGAAGTTGGTTAACAAACAGAGGCAGTGTGTAGTCAGATTCCTAGTAAGTAGAGGCTGGTGACAGAACAAAATTGTACAGGACCTATCAGCAGCATCAACAGAGCTCTATGAAGAGGTGTTTCATGCAGGTCGGCGGCAGTTATTTAAAAAGAGTGCTTCACGGCATTTGCCCATTGTACAGGGCCTATCAGCAGTATCAACAAAGCTCTACAAACTAAATAAAAGTACAGAGGGATAAGCAGAGCAGCCTTTGTTGGGGTGGCCATTGTTGGGAGTAGGCCAGTGGTGAGAGTAGAAGCGACAGGCTTTGGCTCTGAAAGCATCTGTTAAGATTTCCTTTTTGTTGATTTTCCCTCTCTTATTGTACCATTTAAATGGCTGTGGTGTGCTCTTTGTGCCGGGTGTTGGAGAACTGGGAGACCCAGAGTCTCCTGGGGAACTACATCTGTGTGAAGTGCATCCAGCTGCAGCTCATTGTGAGGGATCTGAAGCATCAACTGGATGACCTTTGGCTTGTACAGGAGAGTAAGGACTTAATTGATCAAAGTCACAGGGAAGTAGTCACCCCGAAGTTGCAGGAGGTGAGTAGCTGGGTGACTGTCAGGAGAAATGGAAATAGGCAGTTAGACCAGAGCAGCCTTGTGGCCATTCCCCTCAAAAACAAGTATACTGCTTTAGATACCTTTGTGGGGGTTGACCTCCCAGGAGAATGCCACGGCAACTGGGTTACAGACACTGAGCATGGATCCGTGGTGCAGAAGGGAAAGAGACAGTAGAAGGGAGCATTAATGATAGGGGACACAATAGTGAGGGGAATAGACAGGAGATTCTGTGGACGTGAACGGGGCACCTAGATGGTATGTTGCCTCCCAGATGCCAAGGTCAGTGGTGTCTCAGATCACGTCCACAACATTTTGGAGAGGGAGGGGGATACATATTGGTAGCAATGACATAGAAAGGAAAAGCAATGAGGTCCTGAAAAGAAAATTTAGAGAGCGAGGTAGAAAGCTGAGAAGCTGGACCACCCGGGTAGTAATGTCTGGATTGCTGCCTGTGCCATGCACCATTGAGGGTGGAAACAGGGTGATTTGGCAGACTAAATATGTGGCTGAGAAGCTGGTGCGGGGGGCAGGGATTCAGGTTCTTGTATCATTGGGATCTCTTCTGGGGGAGGTATGACCAGTTCAAAAGTGATGAGTTGCACCTGAACACGAGGGGGGCCCATATTCTTGTGGGCAGATTTGTTAAAGCTATTGGGGAGGGTGAGGTGGGAACCGAAGTGAAGGTACTGAGGATAGGATGGGGGGTAAAAAAGTAAAAATAGCATGCAGTCAGACTGTCAGAAAGGGCAGGCCGGTGATGGGGCAAAGTTGCAGCCAATGAGCTGAGTAGAAGATCATTAGGGATGCAGAATCAGAAAGGACAGCAAATATGGTACTCAAAATGTTTTATCTAAATGTGTGTAGTCTAAGAAATAAGATGGATGATGTTGTTGCAATATTACAGATTGCTTGGTATGATGTTATGGCCATCACTGAATCATGGCTAAAGGATGGTTGTAGTTGGGAACTGAATGTGCAAGGTTACACATTATATTGGAGAGATAGGAAGGTAGGCAAAGGGAGTGGTGTGGCTCTACTGGTAAAGAATGGCATCAAATCAGTAGAAAGGTGTGAAATAGGATCGGAAGATATTTAATCTTTGAGGGTTAAGTAAGAAACTGCAAGGGTAAAAGGACGTTGATGGCAGTTACATACAAGCCTCCCAACAGTGGCTGAGAGGTAGATCACAGGCTACAACAGGAAAGAGCGAGTCAAAAGGGCTATGTCATGGAAGTCATGGGAGATTTTAACATGCAGGTCGATTGGGAAAATTAAGTCAGTAATAGATCTCAAGAGAGTGCTTATTGAATGCCTAAGAGCAGTTTTTAGAGCAGTTTGTCGTTGAGCCTACTAGGGGATTAGCTATACTGGATTAGGTGTTATGTATGAACCAGAGGCAATTAGGAGGCTTAAGGTAAAAGAACCCTTAGGAACCAGTGGTCACAATATGATTGAGTTCAACATCAAATTTGATAGGGAGGAAGTAAAGTCTGTAAAAGCAGTATTTCAGTGGAGTAAAGGAAATTACAATGGTGTGAGAGATAAGTTGGCCAAAGTAAATTGGAAGGAGCTATGGGCAGGGATGTCGGCAGAGCAGCAATGGCGTGCATTTCTGGGAAAATTGAGGAAGGTGCCGGATAAGTGTATTACAAAAATGATGAAATACTCAAAAGGTAAAATAGTACAACCATGGCTGACAAGGGAAGTTATAGGCATTGTAAAAGCAAAATAAAGGGCATACAACAAAACAAAAATTAGTGGGAAGATAGAGGATTGGGAAGTTTTTAAAAACCTATGGACAGCAACTAAGAAATCATTAGAAGGGAAAAGATGAAATATGAAAGCAAGCTAGCAAACAATATCAAAGTGGATAGTAAAAGTTTTTTTCCCAAGAACAGTATGTTAAACATAGAAGAGAAATGAGAGTGTTTAGAAAATGAGGCAGGAGAAATAATAATGGGGGACAAAGAGATGGCTGCTGAACTAAATCAGTATTTTGCGTCAATCTTCTCTGTGGAAGACACTAGCAGTGTGCTTGATGTTGTAGTATGTGAAGGAAGAACAGTGGATGTAGTTACCATTAAAAGGGAGAAGGTGCTCAAAAAGTTCAAAGACCAAAAGATACATATGTCACATGGACTGGATGAACTGCATCCTAGGGTTCTGAAAGAGGTAGCTTTAGAGATTGTGGTGGCATTAGAAATGATCTTTCAGAAATCAATGGACTCTGGCATGGTGCCAGAGAATTAGAAAATTGTAAATGTCACTCCACTTTGAGAAAGGAGGAAGGCAGCAGAAAGGAAATTATAAACCAGTTAGCTTGACCTCAGTGGTTGGGAAGATGTCAGAATCAATTGTTAAGGATGAAGTTATGGAGTACTTGGTGACACAGGACAAGATGGGACAAAGTCAGCACGGTTTCCTTCCAGGAAAATCCTGCCTGACAGAACTGTTGGAACTCTTTGAAGAGATTACAAGTAGGCAATGCAGTGGATGTTGTATACGTATTTAGACTTTCAGAAGGCCTTTGACAAGGTGCCACACATGAGGCTGTTTCCCAAGTTAAAAGCCTATGATATTACAGGAAATTTACTGGCATAGTTAGAGCATTGGCTGATTGGTAGGAGGCTGCAAGTGGGAAAAAAAGGATCCTTTTCTGGTTGGCTTCCAGTGACTAGTGGTGTTCCATGGGGTTGGGACCATTTCTTTTTAAGCTGTATATAAATGATTTAGATCATGGAATAGATGACTTTGTTGCCAAGTTTGCAGATGATTCTGTGGTAAACTATGTGTATACCTGTCTGGACACGCCCCTCTGCTGTCTGCTCCTGTGGCTCCTCCCACCAACCCCTGTATAAAGGTGATTGGAGGCACTGCTCCTCCCTCAGTCTCCAAGATGTTGTGGTCACGTTTGCAGCTAATAAAAGCCTATCTCTTGCCTCCCGTCTCTGAGAGTTATTGATAGTGCATCAGATACAAAGATTGGAGGAGGGGCAGGTAGTGTTAAGGAAACAGGTAGGACGCAGAAGGACTTAGACAGGTTAGGAGAATGGGCAAGAAAGTGGCAAATGAAATATAATGTTGGAAAATGCTTGGTCATGCACTTTGGAAGTAGAAATACAGTGTGGACTATTTTCTAAAAGGGGAGAAAATCCAGGAATTTGAGATGCAGAGGGACTTGGAAATCCTTGTGCAGAATACCCTGAAGGTTAACTTGCAGTTCAATTTGGTGGTGAGGAAGGCAAATGCCATGTTAGCGTTCATTTCAAGAGGTCTAGGATACAAAAGCAAGGGTGTGATGCTGAGGCTTTATAAGGCACTGGTGAGGCCTCACCTTGCATATTGTGAACAGTTTTGGGTTCCTCATCTTAGAAAAGATGTTCTGGCATTGGAGAGCATCTAGTGGAAGTTTACAAGGATGATTGCACAAATGAAAGGGTTATCATATGAGGAACGTTTGATGGCTTTGGGTTTGTACTTGCTGGAATTCAGAAAGATGAGGGGGGGTTCTCATTGAAACCTTTTAGATGTTGAAAGGCCTAGACAGATTAGATGTGGAAAGTATGTTTTCCATGGTGGGAGAATCTAGGACAAGAAGGCACAGCCTCAGGATAGAGGGGCGCCCTTTCAAAACAGAGATATGGAGAAATTTCTTCAGCCAAAGGGTAGTGAATTTGTGGAACTTGTTGCCACATGCAGCTGTAGGTGTCGGTCGTTGGGTGCATTTAAGGCAGAGATTGATAGGTTCTTGATTGGACATGGAATCAAAGGTTACGGGGAGAAGGCCGGGAACTGGAGTTGAAGAGGAGATAGAAAAAAGAATCAGCCATGATTGAATGGTGGAGGAGACTTGATGGACAAGATGGCCTAATTCTGCTCCTATGGTCTCTCCGAACATCTAAAGTTCTCTTATCTATCCATCACTGTCCTTCCTTTTAGCAGGAACATACCTTTGTGCAATCGATCTTTAAACAGCCTCCCATGTCTGATGTGGACTTGCCAGAGAAAAACTGTTCCTACCTAATGACCTCATAATTCTCCCACAATGACCATACCTATTGTTATCTGTAGCTATCCTGAAAGTTGAGGAGTTGTGGGCACTGTTTCCCCACTGAATGGGGAAATTACCCAAAAGAATCAGAATCAGAATCAAGTTTATTATCACGGGCATGTGACATGAAATTTGTTAACTTACGGTAGTAGCAGCAGTTCAATGCAATACATAGCAGAGAGAAAAAAGAAAATAATAATAATAAATGAAAATTTTAAAATAATAAATAAACAAGTAAATCAATTATACTGTACGTATATTGAATAGATTTAAAAACATGCAAAAACAGAAATACTGTATATTAAAAAAAAGTGAGGTAGTGTCCAAAGATTCAATGACCATTTAGGAAGAAACTGTTCCTGAATCACTGAGTGTGTGCCTTCAGTCTTCTGCACCTCCTACCTGATGGTAACAGTGAGAAAAGGGCATGCTCTGGGTGCTGGAGGTCCTTAAAAATGGACGCTGCCTTTCTGAGACACTGTTCCCTGAAGATGTCCTGTGTACTTTGTAGGCTAGTGCCCAAGATGGAGCTGACTAGATTTACAACTGTCTGCAGCTTCTTTCGGTCCTGTGTAGTAGCCCTTCCATACCAGACAGTGATGTAACCTGTCAGAATGCTCTCCTCGGTACAACTATAGAAGTTTTTGAGTGTATTTGCTGACATGCCAAATCTCTTCAAACTCCTAATAAAGTATAGCCACTGCCTTGCCTGCTTTATAACTGCATTGATATGTTGGGACCAGGTTAGATCCTCAGAGATCTTGACACTGAGGAACCTGAAGCTGCACACTCTCTCCACTTCTGATCCCTCTATGAGGATTGGTATGTGCTCCTTCATGCTACCCTTCCTGAAGTCCAAAATCAGCTCTTTAGTCTTACTGATGTTGAGTGCCAGGTTGCTGCTGTGGAACCACTACATTAGTTGGCATATCTCGCTCCTGTACCCTCTCCTCACCACCTGAGATTCTACCAACAATGGCTGTATTATCAACAAATTTATAGATGGTATTTGAGCTATGCCTAGCCTCACAGTCATGTGTATATAGAGAGTAGAGCAGCGGGCTAAGCACGCACCCCTGGTACGCCAGTGTTGATGGTCAGCAAGGAGGAAATGTTATCATCAATCCGCACAGATTGTGGTCTTCCGGTTAGGAAGTTGAGGATCCAATTGTAGAGGGAGGTACAGAGGCCCAGGTTCTGCAATTTCTCAATCAGGATTGTGGGAATGGTGGTATTAAATGCTGAGCTATAGTCGATGAACAGCATTCTGACATAGGTGTTTGTGTTGTCTAGGTGGTCAAAGGCCGTGTGGAAAGCCATTGAGATTGCATCTGCCATTGACCTGTTCTGGCGATAGGCAAATTGCAATGGGTCCAGGTCCTTTCTGAGGCCGGGAGTTCAGTCTAGTCATGACCAACCCCTCAAAGTATTTCATCACTGTAGATGTGAGTGCTACCAGGTGATAGTGATTAAGAGGTCATTAAAGAGGTTGTGATGAGCAAACTGTAGGGCCGGAAGGTAGATAAGTCCTCTGGTCCTGATGGGATGCATCCCAGGGTGCTGGGGGAATTGGCAGAGGTTATAGTAGACGCGATGGTAATCATTTATCAAAACTCTCTCTGGGCAGGTCCCGGCAGATTGGAAGACAGCAAATGTCACACCACTTTTTGAAAAAGGATGTAGGCAAAGCCGGGCAACTATAGGCCAGTTAGCTTAGCATCTGTAGTCAGGAAAATGCTTAAAGCTGTCATTAAGGAAGAAATAGCGGAACATTTAGAAAGAAGTGGTTCCATTAGACAGACAAAGCATGGATTCAGAAAGGGCAGGTCCTGTTTGACAAACTTATTGGAGTTCTTTGAGGACAAGAGGGGAACAGGTGGATGTCATATACTTCCAAAAGGTGATCAATAGGGTGCTGCACAAGAGACTTATAAGAAACAGATGCATGGAATCGGAGGAAGTGTATTAGCATGGATAGTGGATTGGTTAACCAATAGAAGGCAGAGACTTGGTATAAATGGATGTTTCTCTGGTTGGCAATCAGTGGTGAGTGGGGTGCCGCAGGGGTTGGTGCTGGGCCTGCAGCTGTTTACTATTTACATTGATGATTTGTGTAGCGTAGCTCAATTTGCTGATGACATTAAACTGAGTGGAAAAGCAAATTGTACAGAAGATGTGGAGAGTCTGCAGAGGGATATAGATAGGTTAAGTGTGTGGGCCAAGGTCTGGCAGATGGAATACAATGTTGGTAAATGTGAGATCATCCACTTTGGAAGGAATAATAGAAGAGCAGATTATTATTTAAATGGTTAAAGATTGCAGCATGCTATTGTGCAGAGAGACTTGGGAGTGCTTGTTCACGAATTGTAAAAAGTTGCTTGCAGGTACAACAGGTTATTAAGAAGTGTGGTGGATGCAATTACCAGCCGCACCATCAACCAGGCATATTAAAGTGTCCTGTAGCTGACCATCCTCCTGATAATCTGGTAAATGACTGAGTTGTTCCATTACACCAGCCTAAATAGATGGGGCTGGATAATAGGATTGTGCCATTCTGCTACTGCCAGAGGTTTGTTCTCTGGAGCTGCTTCATTTATGCCATATCTTTTAAAGGAGAGGAATGTTTCTCTCCCCTGCAATTTACTATGGACTGGCCAGCATCGAATATAATCCCGCAGTCAGGAGATGAGTGGTGTCTCTTGGCTTGAGGAGTATTTACTATGTTGTTGTAACCAAAGTCTGTTTTGTATAATTGATTCAAGTTTGGACTCTAGAACAGTTCTTTTGAGTTTGTAAGCGTTTTGGGTCAATAAAACCCCTATTTTTTTTACCTTTACCTGCTCTCCTAGTTTTATGCTTACCCTGGTCCTTTACAAGAAGGCAAACAGAATGTTGGCCTTCATTGCTCGAGGGATTGAATTCAAGAGCAATGAGGTCATGCTGTAACTATACAAGGGACTGGTGAGGCTGCACCTAGAGCACTGTGTGCAATTCTGGTCTCCATACTTGAGGAAGGATATACTGGGTTTGGAGGCAGTGCAGAGGAGGTTCACCAGGTTGATTCCAGGGATGAAGGGGTTAACCTATGAGGAGAGATTGAGTCACCTGGGACTATACTCTCTGAAACTCAGAAGAATGAGAGGGGATATTATAGAAACATACAAAATTTTGAAAGGGATAGATAAGATAGAAGTAGGAAAGCTGTTTCCATTGGTAGGTGAGACTAGAACTAGGGAACACTGCCTCAGAATTCAGAGGAGAAGATTTAGGATAGAGATGAGGAGAAACTGTTTTTCTCAGAGAGTGGTGAATCTGTGGAATTCTCTCCCCAGGGAAGCAGTTGAGGCTTCTTCTCTAAATAGATTCAAGATACAGTTAGATAGATTTTTACATAGTAGGGGAGTTAAGGGTTATGGGGAAAAGCCAGGTAGATGCAGCTGAGTTTATGGACAGATCAGCCATGATCTTATTGAATAGTGTGGCAGCCTCAATGGGCCGAATGGCCTACTCCTGCTCCTATTTCTTATGTTTATTCTTCTTTGGCACTGGTATAATTGTTGCCTTTTTGAAGCAAGTGGGAACTTTCGCCCATAGCAGTACGAGGTTGAAAATGCCCTTGAATACTACCGCCAGCTAGTTGGCACAGGTTTTCAGAGCCTTACCAGGTACTCCATCGGAACCTTCTGCCTTGCGAGGGTTCACCCTCTTTAAAGACAGTCTAACATTGGCCTCTGAGACATTGATCACAGGGTCATCAGGTGCAGCTGGGATCTTCACAGCTGCAGTAGTGTTCTCCCTTTCAAAGCATGCATATAAGGCATTGAGTTCATCTGGTAGTGAAGCAGTGCTGCCATTTATGCTATTGGGCTTCACTTTGTAGGGAGTAATGTCTTGCAAACCCTGCCAGAGTTGCCATGTATCCAACGTCGCCTCCGACCTCCTACAAAATTGTCTCATCGTCCTTGAGATAGCCCTCTGCAAAATTATATCTGGTTTTCTGGTACAGGTCTGGGTTGCCAGACTAGAAAGCTACAGCTCTAGCCTTCAGCAGATGACATACTTTCTGGTTCATCCACAGTTTTTGATTTGGGAATGTACAGTAAGTCTTAGTAGGCACACACTCATCCACACAGGTTTTAATGAAGTCAGTAACAACTGCAGCATACTCATCTAGGTTCAAAGATGAATCCCTGAATACAGTCCAGTCCATCAAGTCAAAGCAGTCCTGTAAGTGCTCCTGTGCTTCCCTTGTCCATATCTTCTTGGTCCTCACTACTGGTGCTGCAGTATTCAGTCTCAGCCTATACTCAGGGAGTAAAGTACAGTAGATGATCAACTTCCTGAAGTGAGGGCATGGAATAGCACGGCAAGCATTCTTGATGGTAGAGTAGCAATGGCCCAGTGTGTTGTTTCCTTTGGTATTGCAAGTGATCTGTTGATGGTAGTTGCTTAGTGATTTTTTCAGACCTGCCTGGTTAAAATCACCCAAAACAATGGTGAAGATGTTAGGATGCGCTGTTTTGTGCATGTTGATCCCATTGCTCAGATCATCTAAAGCCTGCTTGACATTGGCCTGAGATTAACTCTAAACTGCTACCAAAATGACCCCAGAGAACTCCCGTGGTAGGTAAAAAGGGTGGCACTTAACTGCTAGATATTCCAGGTCTGGTGAGCAGAATTGGGACAGCACTGATATATTTGTGCATCAAGAAGAGTTGATCATGAGGCATACTCCTCCACCTTTGCTTTTGAGAGACTCTATAGATCTATCCTGACAGTGTATAATAAACCCATCGATCTGAATCGCTGCATCCGGTACCGAAGGGGTTAACCAGGATTCCGTGAAACAAAAGACACACACGGTCCTAATGTCCCTCTGATTCAGCACCTCAGCTCTGAGATCATTGATTTTATTCACCAGAGACTGCACGTTTGCCAGCCAGATAGTCAGTATAGGGAGTTTAAAACCCCGCTTCCTTCAATGCACTTGTAACCCCACTCTACACCAACGCTTCCTCTGAGGTGTCCTATGTGGGCGCTTCCGATCCCCATCGGTGTTGTTTCCATCGGTTTCAAGCAGCAGTAGTTCATTTAAACACATCAAGTCCAATATGGCCCCGCCTCTTGTTAAACTATTTACATATTGATTTAAGAAACTTAACTGGAGACACTTCTGCCCCATCTAAACCCCTTGGACTAAGAAGGTCCCAGTTTATATTAGGGAAGATGAAATCCCCCATGACAACAACCCTATTATTTTCACACATTTCCTTAAACTGTTCATCAATGTCCCAGTGATTATTAGGGGGGGTCCATAGTACAATCCCATCAATATGAATGCACCCTTCCTATTCCTGAGTTCTAACCAAATGGACTCAGTGTCTGACCTGCTATGTCTCCCCTGAGTGAAGCTCTGATATTGTCCCTGATGAGTAGTGCAACTTCCCCCTTCTTTTACTTCCTCCTCTATTTTTTCTAAAGCTTTGAAAACCTGATTATTAATCACTCATTCCTGCCCCTCTCTCAACCAAGTTTCAGTCACGGCTACAACATTGTAGTTCCATGTACTGATCCATGCTCTAAGTTCATCACCCTTACCATAATACTGCATTAAAATATACACACTTCCAACCATCCAACCCATCATACCTATAATTTCAATTTTACATTTCAACATTTTCCCTGACATCTACCTTCCAATGAGATCCTCCCCTTTCTGGCCAGGGGCTCCGGTTCCAGCTGTGCCTCACACAGCTCAGTTGTTGCAATGCAACAATCTCCTTTAAAGTACAACAACAGAATGGTAGGTAAATTTCCGAAGGAGCAAAACAGAGTCACAAACCAAACAGAGGCCAGCATACATCAGGGCTTTGGGGCTCCAGGACGTTTTGGGGGCTAGAGGTTACAGGGAGGAAGAGGAGGGAATCAGAGCAGGAAGGTGTGGCTATAAGTGAAAGATAAGCAACATTTGGAATCTGACTGAAAAATTAGGTTTATTTCTGCAAAATGCTGGAGAAACATAGTTGTTCAGGCAGCATCTATGGAGAGGAATAAACAGTCAATGTTTTGAGCCTAAACCCTTCACCATGACTAGACTGTTTAGATGTCATCTGACATACGAGCTCCTGTACCATTTTGTGTACGTTGGTCTATATTCCCAGTATCAGCAGAATCTCTTTGAGTTTTATATCTGCTTTGTAAGTGGGTTGGACTTTGACATATGGAACGCCTGCTGATATTAAGTATATTGTTGTGGGAGCTTGCTTCGTTAAAGTAGCTGCTGAGTTTTCTACATAAAAATATTGACTGTTTTTGAGGCATGCCGCGGAACCAGCAATTGCAGACACATTTAATGGTATCTTGCTGACCCAGTGGTTTCCGCGTTTCAGAATTCGCTGCCGGTGAGGTGACCCTGCGATCAAATGCGCAAGCGCCAGCGTCACTGACACCCCAAAAATCTCGCATGCGCTCAGTAGACAAAAGGCTCTGGAGGATCGGCTGCAGGTAGGAGTGGGGATTCAGGCAGGGTTTTCATCAGCTTCGGTGTCTGCGACTGAGGAACAATTATTGTGAGCTCTGGACGCAGCGTGGCCCCGCAACTCTAGACAGTACCCTGTCCTTTTCCCGTCTCTCTTCTCTCAGACCCACGATCCATAACCGGGCCCCGGGGAATTTTCTGCTGACGAACGAAGATGCTGACGCCATTTCAGCGGCGCATGCGCATCGCTGGGACCTTGACTTATAGACAGGTGTCTCGGTCGTGTTGTTTTCTGGGTATAGACGCAGCCATGGGTGACTCTTACAGTACATTTCGTGCCAGTCCGTAGGACGTATTCGAAAGTGTAAGTAGAGAGACTGGGAGTGGATGGGCCTCCCATACACTGCCGAATATTAACTATCTAGGAACACAGAACAAAAATATTGTTCCGAAATAAACTTGAAGGGTTTACCTTCCAGTCAATAAAAGTGTCAGTTAGTGCTGTATGAAAAAAAAAGAAAATCCTTCCATCAGCTTTAGTTCTTGAGAAAATCACTTCAGTTCTACCTCTTCTTGTTCTGGACCTTTCTGACTGTAAGAATATGTTTTCTACCATTCCCTCTGGGTACCCAATAATATCATAAAACCACAAGCAATAGGAGCAGACTTAGGCCATTCAGTCCATTGGGTTTGCTCCACCATTCCATCATTGCTGATCCCAGATCCCACTCAAGACTATACACCTGCCTTCTCACCATATCCTTTGATGCCCTGACGGATTAGGAAGCAATCAAATTCTGCCTTAAGTGTACTCATGGACTTGGTCTCCACCTCAGTCTGTGGCAGAGCATTCCACAGATTTACTACTCTTTTGCGAAATGTTTGTCCTTACCACTGTTCTAAAGAATTGCCCCTCAATTTTGAGGCTGTGCCATCTAGTTCTAGATACCCGCACCAAATGAAATAACCTCTCCACATCTAACCTATCTGGTCCTTTCAACATTCAGTAGGTTTCAATGAGATCCCCCCCCACCACCCCAGCATTCTTCTGAATTCCAGAGAGTACAGATCCAAAGCTGCCAAATGCTCCTCATATGTTAACCCTTTCTTTCCATGAATCATCCTCATGAACCACTGCTAAACTCTCTCCACTGACATAGTGGAGCATACATGAGGTTTAGGAAGCAAGGATCAGATGGGTCTATTGAGGAATATAGGGTAGCAAGAAAGGAGCTTAAAAAGGGGCTGAGAAGAGCAAGAAGAGGGAATGAGATGGCCTTGGTGAGTAGGGTAAAGGAAAACCATTCTTCAATTATGTGAAGAACAAAAGGATGACAGGAGTGAAGGTAGGACCGATTGGAGATAAAAGTGGGAAGATGTTCCTGGAAGCTGTGAAAGTGAGCGAGGTCCTTCTCTTTGGTATTCACCACTGAGAGGGAACATGATGATGGTGAGGACAATAGAAGTGAGGTTGATGTTCTGGAGCATGTTGATATTAAGGGAGAGGAGGTGTTGAAGTTGTTAAAATACATTAGGACGGATAAGTCCTCGGGGCCTGACGGAATATTCCCCAGGCTGCTCCATGAGGCAAGGGAAGAGATTGCTGAACCTCTGGCTAGGATCTTTATGTCCTCGTTGTCCACGGGAATGGTACCAGAGAATTGGAGGGAGGCGAATGTTGTCGCCTTGTTCAAAAAAGGTAGTAGGGATAGTCCAGGTAATTAGAGACCAGTAAGCCTTATGTCTGTGGTGGGAAAGCTGTTGGAAAAGATTCTTAGAGATAGGATCTGTGGGCATTTAGAGAACCATGGTCTGATCAGGGACAGTCGGCATGGCTTTGTGAAGGGCAGATCGTGCCTAACAAGCCTGATAGAGTTCTTTGAGGAGGTGACCAGGCATACAGATGAGGGTAGTGCAGTGGATGTAATCTACATGGATTTTAGTAAGGCATTTGACAAGGTTCCACACAGTAGGTTTATTCAGAAAGTCAGAAGGCATGGGATGCAGGGAGGTTTGGCCAGGTGGATTCAGGATTGGCTTGCCTGCAGAAAGCAGAGGGTCATGGTGGAGGGAATACATTCAGGTTGGGGGGTTGTGACTAGTGGTGTCCCACAAGGTTCTGTTCTAGGACCTTTGCTTTTTGTGATTTTT
Source organism: Hypanus sabinus (assembly GCF_030144855.1). Classification (NCBI taxonomy): domain Eukaryota; kingdom Metazoa; phylum Chordata; class Chondrichthyes; order Myliobatiformes; family Dasyatidae; genus Hypanus; species Hypanus sabinus. The sequence goes on from NC_082713.1 coordinate 174,298,112, forward strand.
ATTAACGACCTGGATGAGGGGGTAGAAGGGTGGGTTGGCAAGTTTGCAGACGACACAGGGTGGTGGTGGTGTAGATAGTGTAGAGGATTGTCGAAGATTGTAGAGAGACATTGATAGGATGCAGAACTGGGCTGAGAAGTGGCAGATGGAGTTCAACCTGGAGAAGTGTGAGGTGGTACACTTTGGAAGGACAAACTCCAAGGCAGAGTACAAAGTAAATGGCAGGATACTTGGTAGTGTGGAGGAGCAGAGGGATCTGGGGGTACGTGTCCACAGATCCCTGAAAGTTGCTTCACAGATAGATAGGGTAGTTAAGAAGGCTTATGGGGTGTTAGCTTTCATAGAAACATAGAAATTAGATGCAGGAGTAGGCCATTCAGCCCTTCGAACCTGCACCGCCATTCAGTATGATCATGGCTGATCATCCAACTCAGAACCCTGTACCTGCTTTCTCTCCATACCCCCGATCCCTTTCGCCACAAGGGCCATATCTAACCTCCTCTTAAATATAGCCAATGAACCGGCCTCAGCCGTTTCCTGTGGCAGAGAATTCCACAGATTCACCACTCTCTCTGTGTGAAGAAGTTTTTCCTCATCTCGGTCCTGAAAGGCTTCCCCTTTATCCTTAAACTGTGACCCTTCGTTCTGGACTTCCCCAACATCGGAAACAATCTTCCTGCATCTAGCCTGTCCAATCCCTTTAGAATTTTATATGTTTCAATAAGATTCCCCCCTCAATCTTCTAAATTCCAGTGAGTATAAGCCTAGTTGATCCAGTCTTTCTTCATATGAAAGTCCTGCCATCCCAGGAATCAATCTGGTGAACCTTCTCTGTACTCCCTCTATGGCAAGAATGTCTTTCCTCAGATTAGGGGACCAAAACTGCACACAATATTCTAGGTGCGGTCTCACCAAGGCCTTGTACAATTGCAGTAGAACCTCCCTGCTCCTGTACTCAAATCCTTTTGCTATGAATGCCAACATACCATTTGCCTTTTTCACCACCTGCTGTACCTACATGTCCACCTTCAATGACTGGTGTACAATGACACCCAGGTCCCATTGCATCACCCCTTTTCCTAATCGGCCACTGTTCAGATAATAATCTGTTTTCCTGTTCTTGCAACCAAAGTGGATAACCTCACATTTATTCACATTAAATTGCATCTGCCATGAATTTACCCACTCACCTAACCTATCCAAGTCACCCTGCATCCTCTTAGCATCCTCCTCACAGCTAACACCGCCGCCCAGCTTGGTGTCATCCACAAACTTGGAGATGCTGCATTTAATTCCCTCGTCTAAATCATTAATATATATTGTAAACAACTGGGGTCCCAGCACTGAGCCTTGCGGTACCCCACTAGTCACTGCCTGCCATTCTGAAAAGGTCCCGTTTACTCCCACTCTTTGCTTCCTGTCTGCCAACCAATTCTCTATCCACATCAATACCATACCCCCAATACCGTGTGCTTTAAGTTTGCACACTAATCTCCTGTGTGGGACCTTGTCAAAAGCCTTTTGAAAATCTAAATATACCACATCCACTGGCTCTCCCCTATCCACTCTACTAATTACATCTTCAAAAAATTCTATAAGATTCATCAGACATGATTTTCTTTTCACAAATCCATGCTGACTTTGTCCGATGATTTCACCTCTTTCCAAATGTGCTGTTATCGCATCTTTGATAACCAACTCTAGCATTTTCCCCACCACTGATGTCAGACTAACCGGACTATAATTCCCCGGTTTCTCTCTCCCTCCTTTTTTAAAAAGTGGGGTTACATTAGCCACCCTCCAATCCTCAGGAACTAATCCAGAATCTAAGGAGTTTTGAAAAATTATCACTAATGCATCCTCTATTTCTTGAGCTACTTCCTTAAGCACTCTGCGATGCAGACCATCTGGCCCTGGGGATTTATCTGCCTTTAATCCCTTAAATCCCACTTCCCTACTAACATGTATTTCCCTCAGTTCCTCCATCTCACTAGACCCTCGGTCCCTTACTATTTCCGGAAGATTATTTATGTCCTCCTTAGTGAAGACAGAACCAACGTAGTTATTCAGTTGGTCTGCCATGTCTTTGTTCCCTATGATCAATTCACCTGTTTCTGACTGTAAAGAACCTACATTTGTCTTGACCAATCTTTTTCTTTTCACATATCTATAAAAGCTTTTACAGTCAGTTTTTATGTTCCTTGCCAGCTTTCTCTCATAATCTTTTTTCCTTTTCCTGATTAAGCCCTTTGTCCTCCCCTGGTGATCTCTGAATTTCTCCCAGTCCTCAGGTATGCTGCTTTTTTTTGCTAATTTATATGTTTCTTCTTTGGACTTGATACTATCCCTAATTTCCCTTGTCAGCCACGGGTGCACTACCTTCCCTGGTTTATTCTTTTACCAAACTGGGATGAACAATTGTTGTAGTTCATCCATGTGATCTTTAAATGCTTGCCATTGCATATCCACCGTCAACCCTTTAAGTAGCATTTGCCAGTCTATCTCAGCTAATTCATGTCTCATACCTTCAAAGTTACCCTTCTTTAAGTTCAGAACCTTTGTTTCTGAATTAACTATGTCACTCTCCATCTTAATGAAGAATTCCATCATATTATGATCACTCTTACCCAAGGGGCCTCACATGACAAGATTGCTAACTAACCCCTCCTCATTGCTCAATACCCAATCTAGAATGGCCTGCTCTCTAGTTGGTTCCTCAACATGTTGGTTCAGAAAACCATCCTGCATACATTCCAAGAAATCCTCTTCCTCAGCACCCTTACCAATTTGGTTCACCCAATCTATATGTAGATTGAAGTCACCATTATAAATACTGCTCCTTTATTGCATGCATTTCTAATTTCCTGTTTAATGCCATCCCCAACCTCACTAGTACTGTTAGGTGGCCTGTACACAACTCCCACCAGCGTTTTCTGCCCCTTAGTGTTATGCAGCTCTACCCAAATTGATTCCACATCCTCCAGGCTAATGTCCTTCCTTTCTATTGCGTTAATCTCCTCTCTAACCAGCAACGCTAACCCACCTCCTTTTCTTTCCTGTCTATCCCTCCTGAATATTGAATATCCCTGGATGTTGAGCTCCCATCCTTGGTCACCCTGGAGCCATGTCTCTGTGATCCCAACTATATCATAATTCATTAATAACTATCTGCACATTCAATTCATCCACCTTGTTATGAATACTCCTTGCATTGACACACAAAGCCTTCAGGCTTGTTTTTACAACACTCTTAGCCCTTATACAATTATGTTGAAAAGTGGCCCTTTTTGCTTTTTGCTCTGGATTTGCCTGCCTGTCACTTTTACTTTTCACCTTACTACTTTTTGCTTCTACCCTCATTTTACCCCCCTCTGTCTCTCTGCACTTGTTCCCATCCCCCTGCCACATTAGTTTAAAGCCTCCTGAACAGCAGTAGCAAACACTCCCCCTAGGACATTGGTTCCAGTCCAGCCCAGGTGCAGACCGTCCTGTTTATACCAGTCCCACCTCCCCCAGAACTGGTTCCAATGCTCCAGAAATTTGAATCCCTCCCCCTTGCACCATTTTTCAAGCCATGTATTCATCTGAAATATCCTCCTATTTCTACTCTGATTAGCACGTGGCACTGGTAGTAATCCAGAGATTATTACCTTTGTGGTCCTACTTTTTAGTTTGTCTCCTAACTCCCTAAATTCAACTTGTAGTACCTCATCCCGTTTTTTACCTATATCGTTGGTACCTATGTGCACCACGACCACTGGCTGTTCGCCCTCCCATTCCAGAATGTCCTGCAGCCGCTCAGAGACATCCTTGACCCTTGCACCAGGGAGGCAACATACCATCCTGGAGTCTCGTTTGCGGCTGCAGAAACGCCTATCTATTCCCCTTACAATCAAATCTCCTATCACTATAGCTCTCCCATTCTTTTTCCTTCCCTTCTATGCCACAGAGCCACCCATGGTGCCATGAACTCGGCTGCTGCTGCCTTCCCCTGATGAGACATCTCACCCAACAGTATCCAAAACAGTATATCTGTTTAGGAGGGAGATGACCTCAGGGGACTTCTGCACTATCTGCCTACTGCTATGCTGTCTAGTGGCCACCTCTTCCCTGAGTAGCCTTTACCCGCAGTGTGGCCAACTCTCTGAACGTGCTATTCACGACTTTCTCAGCATCGCAGATGCTCCAGTATGAATCCAATCGCAGCTCCAGACGCTCAATGCGGTCTGCCAGAAGCTGCAGCTGGACACACTTCCTACACACATAGGCGTCAGGGACACTGGAAGTATCCCTGATTTCCCACATGCTGCAGGATGAACAAACCACGGGGCCGATCTCAGCTGCCATGACTTACCAAATACTTGCCTCAACTTTTGAAACTTTCTCCTTTTAAAGGAACTTACCCGGCCTAACCTCACTTGGAGTGAAGCTCGTCCTCAGCCTCTGCTCACCGAAGCTTCTGGAGACAAAGCCTTCCTACTCTGTTCCCCTCTACTCCAACGCCCGCTCCATCTAACTGTTCTCTTTAAATACTCCCGCTGCCTCACGGTCTGACTTACACGCGCTTGCGCAGTCGTGCCCCCATTAAACTGCTGAGGAAAAAAAAAGTCGAGGGATAGGGTTTAAGAGACACGATGTAATGATGCAGCTCTATAAAACTCTAGTTAGGCCACTCTTGGAGTCCTGTGTCCAGTTCTGGTCGCCTCACTATAAGAAGGATGTGGAAGCATTGGAAAGGGTACAGAGGAGATTTACCAGGATGCTGCCTGGTTTAGAGAATATGGATTATGATCAGAGATTAAGGGAGCTAGGGCTTTACTCTTTGGAGAGAAAAAGAATGAGAGGAGATATGATAGAGGTGTACAAGATATTAAGAGGAATAGACAGAGTGGACAGCCGGCACCTCTTTCCCAGGGCACCACTGCTCAGTACAAGAGGACATGGCTTTAAGGTAAGGGGATGGAAGTTCAAGGGGGATATTAGAGGAAGGTTTTTCATTCAGAGAGTGGTTGGTGTGTGGAATGCACTGCCTGAGTCGGTGGAGGCAGATACACTAGTGAATTTTAAGAGACTAAGGTGAGGAGTTATATGGGAGACAGGGTTTGAGGGTTGGCACAACATTGTGGGCCGAAGGGCCTGTAATGTGCTGTACTATTCTATGTTCTATATCTCATGCTATCCTGAGATATGGGGCCCAAAAATGTTGACAATACTCCCAAGTGTGGCCAGACCAGTGTCTTAGAAAGGCTCAGCATTATCTCCTTGCTTTTATATTCTATTTCCCTTGAAATAAATGCAAACATTGCATTTGCCTTCTTTACCACAGACTCGGTGTGTAAATTAACCTTCAGGGAGCCTTGCATGAGCACTCCCAAGTCCCTCTGCACCTCTGATGTTTGAACCTTCTCCCCATTTAGATAATAGTCCGCACTATTGTTCCTTTTACCAAAATGCATTATCAGATATTTCCCAACACGATTCTATCTGACAATTTTTTGCGTAGTCTTCCACCTTATCAAACGACTTCTGAAAATCCAAGTAATTGTGATCTACAACCTCTCCTTTGCTTATTTCCTCAAAGAACCCTAACAGATTTGTCAGGCAAAATTTCCCTTTACAGAAACCATGCTGACTTCGACTTATTTGTATCATTGACTTATTTTCTTCAAGTACCTCGAAACCTCATCCTTAATAATAGACTCCAACATTTTCTCGACCACTGAGGTTAGGCTAACTAACCTATAATTTCCTTTTTTTTGCCTTCCTCCTTCTTAAAGACATTTGCAATCTTCCAGTCCTTACTTGGATTTTCAGGCCTTTGACAAGGTGCTGCATATGAGGCTGCTTAGCAAGATAAGAGCCCATAGAATTGCAGGGAAGTTACTAGCATGGGTGGAATATTGGCTGATCGGCAGAAAACAGAGTGGGAATAAAGGGATCCTATTCTGGCTGCCAGTTACCAGTGGAGTTCCACAGGGTTCATTGTGGGACTGCTGCTTTTTACGATGTATGTCAGTGATTTAGACTATGGGATTAATGGATTTGTGGATAAATTTGCCAATGATACAAAGGTAGGTGGGGGAGTGGGTAGTGTTGAGGAGACAGAGAGCCTGCACAGAGACTTGGTTAGTTTAAGGGAATGGGCAAAGAACTGGCAAATGAAATGAAATAAACAGGCAGACTATTATTTAGATGGGGAGACGGTTTAAAATGCAGAGATGCAAAGGGACTTGGGAGTCCTTGTGCAGGATACCCTGAAGGTAAACCTCCAGGTTGAGTCAGTGATGAAGAAGGAGAATGCAATGTTAGCATTCATTTCTAGAGGTATAGGAAATAAGAGCAGGAATGTGATGTTGAGGCTCTATGAGGCACTCGTGTGACCACACTTGGAGTATTGTGTGAAGTTTTGGGCTCCTTATTTTGGAAAGGATATACTGACGTTAGAGAGGGTTCAGAGAAGATTCACAAGAATGGTTCCAGGAGTGAAAGGGTTACTGTATGAGGAACATCTGGCAGCTCTTGGGGTTGCCTGGAGTTCAGAAGAATGAGGAGAGATTTCATAGAAACATTCCGACTGTTAAAGGCCTGAACAGATTAGATATGGCAAAGTTACTTCCCATGGTAGGGGAGTCCAGGACAGGAGGGCATGACTTCAGGATTGAAGGACGTCCATTTAGAACAGAGATGTGGAGAAGTTATTTTAGTCAAAAGGTGGTAAATCTGGAATTTGTTGCCATGAGTGCCTGTGGAGCCAAGTCATTGGGTGTATTTAAGGCAGAGATAGATAGATTCTTGATTAGCCTGGGCATCAAAGGGCATGGAAGAAGGCAAGGGAGTGGGATGGCTGGAAGAATTTGCTCAGCCCATGATGAATGGGCTGAATGGCCTACTTCTGCTCCTATATCTTATGGTCCTCTGGGACCATGTCAGAGTCAACTGATTCTTGAAAGATCATGACCAATGCATCCGTTATCTCTTCAGCAACCTCTCTCAGTACTCTGGGATGTCGTCCATCTGGCCCAGGTGACTTGTCTACCTTCAGACTTTTGAGTTTGCCTAGCACTTTTTCCTTTGTAGTATCAATGGCACTCACTCCTGCTCCCTGGTACACACAGACCCCTGCATCTGTTTTCACTGTAGAAGACACTAGTAGTATGCCAAAGTACTGATTAAGTTCATCTGCCATTTCTTTGTCTCCCGTCCCCCTTTACTACCATACCAGCATCATTTTCCAGTGGTTCAATATCAACCCTCACCTCCCTTTTACTCTTTATATAACTGAAAATACTTCTGGTATCTTGTTTTATATTATTTGCTCGTCTACCCTTGTATTTCATTTTTTCCCTTCTTATAGTCTTCTTAGTTGGCTTCTGTTAGATTTTAAAAACTTTCCAATCATCCAGATTCCCACTCATTTTTACTATCTTATATGCCCTTTTATGCAGTCCTTAACTTCCCTTTGTTAGCCACAGTTGCCTACCCCTGCCATTTGAGAATAACTTCTTCTGTGGGACATATCTATCCTGCACCTTGTGAACAATTCCCAGAAACTTCAGCCATCTCTGTTCTGCAGTCATCCCTGCCATTATCCTCCTCCAATCCACCTGGGCAAGTTCCTCTTTCATGCCTCTGTAATTCCCCTTATTCCGTTGTGTTACTGATACATGCTTCTCCCTCTCAAAACTGCAGTATGAATTCAATCATATTACAATCACTGTCTCCTAAGGGTGGTCTGTATTAAGATCTGTGTTATTACACAACACCCAATCTAATTTGGCCTTTCCCTGAGTAGGCTCAAGCACAAGCTGTTCTAAAAAGCCATCTAGTAGGCATTTTAAAAATTCTCTCTTGTAATTTGACAACAACTTGATTTTCCCAATCAACTTGCTTATTGAAGTACCCCCATTACAATTGTGTCATTACCCTTATTACATGCCTTTTCCAGCTCCCTTTGAAATCTCAACTCCACACCTGGGTTGCCATTTGGAAGCCTGTATATGATTCCTATATATTTTTTTACCCTTGCAATTTCTTAACTCCACCCTCAAAGATTCAACATTCTTTAACCCTATATCACCTCTTTCTAAAGATTTAATTCCATCACTTACCAACAGAGCCACACCACCGCCTTTGCCTTCTTGCCTGTCCTTTCGATACAAAGAATATCCTTTGGTGTTAAGCTTCCAACTGTGGCCTTCTTTCAGCCACAGCTTAGTGATACAGCGTCATACCGATCAATCTGTAATTGCACCACAAGTTCATCCACCTTATTCCGAATGCTATGCACATTTAAATACAGTACCTTCAGTCTTGCATCCTTCGCCTTTTTGGATTTTGTCTCTGTAATACTATTTAGCTCTTTGCTTTGTCTGCATTTGTACCCAATCATTGGCTTGTCCTTCCTTACATTCATGTTACACCCATAATCTACTTGTAAACCTGCTGGCTCATCCTCAACTCTATCATCCTGTTTCCCATCCCCCTATCATTTTAGGTTAAATGACTCCCAACAGCACTATTAAAACTGCCTGCATGAATGTTGGTCCCCCACAGATTCAAATGCAACCCAACCCTTTTGTACAGGTCCCACCTGCCCCAGAAGAGGTCCCAATTATCGAGAAATCTGAATCCCTGCCCCCCGCTCCATTTCTTCAGCCACACATTTACTGCCATCTCATTTTATTCCTACCCTCATTGTCACTATGCGCAGATAGCGGGTGAAGGGGGGTGCGGGAGAGTCATGTCTCCAGGAGGAGCCATGTGGGAAAAAGTACAGTCGACATTTCGGATCGAAACCTCGAGTGCTTTTTTCCATAGATGCTGCCTAGCCTGCTGATTTCCTCCAGCATTTTGTGTGTTGCTCGGATTTCCAGCATCTGCAGATTTTCTCTTGTTTGTAATGTAATATCATATGTTCTTTGTAGCATTGTAGGACTTGACCAGAACTTGAAATATTACTAATGGAGACAAACTGAGCCAAGTCATAGATTGAAAACAGGCAAAAATGTCCCATTCTGATACCAACAGAAGAACAGTCAGAGAACTTGTTGCAAACACGAGGAAATCTGCAGATGCTGGAAATTCAAGCAACACAAAATGCTGGTGGAAGGGCGATGGGTCTCAGCCTGAAACGTCAACTGTACTTCCTATAGATGTTGCCTGGCCTGCTGCATTCCACCAGCATTTTGTGTGTGTTGCAGAAAACTTGGTGATTTCTCCCATGCCCATTTAGAAGATGAGGTATTTATTTATTGAGATTTGAGTCCTTTGAGCCACACTGCCCAGCAATCCCCTGATTTAATCCTTGCCTAACAACAGGGTAACTTAATATGATCAATTAACCTGCCAAACTACGTACCTACCTGTGGGAGGAAGCTGGAGCACCCAGAGTAAACCCATTTGGTCAAGGGGAGACATACAAGCTCTTACAGGCTGTGATGGGATTGAACCCAGGTTGCTGATTCTGTAAAGCGTTCTGCTAACTGCTATGCTACCACGACACCTAACTTCAGTTGTTCAGCTTGGGATGAAGCTCATTGTAACAGTGTGATGTCAGAGCTCATTGTAGAGACTAAAGTTATTTGAAATGTTGTTCTTTACCCATTGATGTCTTTTGTAAATCTTCTAACAGGGTAGAAACGGCAAAGAATTTGTCATTGGGAATCACAAACAACATTGCGTCAGTTTTGCTGTCTGTCCAGATATTCAGGGAATGACCAGATATTTCAATTGTAACATCAATATACCTGTTGTTGATCTTTGGAGATGAAGAATTATTTCATCCCAGTTGAAAACATGCTTTGTGTCTGAAATGAAGTTTTCTGTTTTAACTCAATGAAATCCACTTGGAACCGAGGTGCTGAGAACATACTAGCATCTGTTCACCAAAGATAATTCTTTAACTACATTGATTGTGCAAGGGATTCACTACATCTAATATCTGCCTTGATGAATTGCTAGAAAATTGATAGCAGGGAGATAACTTCTCAATGTGTGAAGAGATTCATTCACTCAGCAACCCATAGACACACCAGTGAGTTCACAGTGGTGAGAGGCCATTCACCTGTTCTGTGTGTGTGAAGGGATCTACTCAATCATTCAGCTCGAAGATAAGTCAGCACGTTCACAACATAGAGGGTTCACCTGTCTGTCTGCAGGAAGCAATTCATTCTGTCATCCAAGCTGAAGGTACATAAGAAAATTCACAGCAGTGTCAAGCTGTTCACCTGTTCTGTTTATGGTAAGAGATTCACTCAGTCAGCTGCTCCACTGACACTGGAGAGAGGACATACATCTGCTCTGACTGTGGGAAGAGATTCATTTAGTCATCTGACCTACTGGCACACCAGTCAGTTCACACTGGGGAGATGCCGTTCACCTGCTCAGATTGTGGGAAGGGATTTACTCAGTTATCCCACCTACTGACACACCAGTTAGTTCACACTGGGGAAAGGCCATTCACCTGCTTGGACTGTGGAAAGGGATTCACTCAGTCATCCAATCTACAGACACACAAGCGAGTTCACACTGGGGAGAGGCCATTCATCTGCTCAGACTGTGGCAAGGGATTTACTCGGTCATCTGACCTACTGGCACACCAGTTAGTTCACACTGGGGAGATGCCGTTCACCTGCTCAGATTGTGGGAAGGGATTTCCTCGGTCCTGTCAACTGAAGGTTCATCAGCGAGTTCACACTGGAGAGAGGCCGTTTACCTGCTCAGACTGTGGGAAGGGATTCACTCAGTCATCTCAACTGAAGGTACATCAGAGAATTCACACTGGGGAGAGGCCATTCATCTGCTCAGACTGTGGGAAGGGATTCACTCGGTCATTTCTATTGAAGGAGCATCAGCGAGTTCACACTGGGGAGAGGCCATTCATCTGCTCAGATTGTGGGAAGGGATTCACTCAGTCATCTCAACTTAAGGTACATCAGCGAGTTCACACTGGGGAGAAACCATTCATCTGCTCAGATTGTGGGAAAGGTTTTCCTGGGTCATCTCAACTGAAGGTTCATCAGCGATTTCACACGCGAGAGAGGCCTTTCATCTGTTCTGTGTGTGGGAATGGATTCACTCAGTCATCTCAACTGAAGGAACATCAACGAATTCACACTGGGGAGAGGCCATTCACCTGCTCAGACTGTGGGAAGGGATTCAGTCGATCATCTCAACTGAAGGAGCATCAACGAATTCATACTGGGGAGAGGCCATTCACCTGTTCTGTGTGTGGGAAGGGATTCACTCAGTCATCTCAACTGAAGGTACATCAGAGAATTCATACTGGAGAGAGACCGTTCACCTGCTCAGATTGTGGGAAGGAATTTTCTCGGTCATCTCAACTGACAGTACATCAGCGAGTTCACACTGGGGAGAAACCGTTCACCTGCTCTGAATGTGGGAAGGCATTCACTCAGTCATCCAGCCGACATATACACCAGCGAGTTCACACAGGAGTGAGGCCGTTCACCTGTTCTGTTTGTGGGAAGGGGTTCACTAAATCATCCCACCTACAGATACACCAGTCAGTTCACACTGGAGAGAGGCCATTCATCTGCTCTGAATGTGGGAAGGGATTCACTCAGTCATCCCACCTTGTGGCACACTATCGAGTTCATGCTGGGAAAAATTTTAAATAAGCTGCATGCTGAATATATAATAATCACAGTTGCTGAATCCAGAGGCAAGTTCAAGTTCAAGAGTGACTGTTGGTGACAAACTCTACAATTATTGCTGCTGCTCATCACACCTTTTTCTGCACCCTGGTCGCTCTGCAGTGAAGGAGTTTCTTTAGCTGATGTTCACCTTTAATTGAACTATAGTTTAACATTCCGGATCTGACTACTCTAAACTCTCTGTCAGGTATTTAGTGAACCCACAATACATCCAGTGTTCAGCAGGGAGTCAACTCATCCCAGCTGGTCCCTGCCTTTGACAGTCCTTTTATATCCATACCTGTTGTTCACCTCACTCTCCCTATGGTTATGGGTTTGAAACAGTCGCCACTCTGAAGATGAAGAGGTTTCCTTTGAATTTTCTGCATGACTTTCTGCAAATTGAAAGAGAAAATGAGCTGACTGCAGTTATGTCTCACACTCTTCATCCCTCAAATCTCTGGGCTGAGGAAGAATGACATTAGTGGTTAACCTCCTTATTCCCTGCTCATTTCAATGTTATGGGTCATTTTTACTGCTTTTAAAGGGTTTTTTAGAATTCACCATTGTCCCTTAAAGTATAAAAACAAAGTGGAGCAGGGTCAGAAACCTGTGATGCGTCAGCACAGGGCAGGGTTTGGGTCTCTGCACAGTTGTAGGGGTAAGAAGATATTGTTGGCCAGAAAGAACTACAATTAGTGAACAAGAATGGAAGTGGCCATTTTGTGAGACTGTCCTTCCTGTTGCGATTATGTGAACTATTTGATGAATTGATTCTTGCTCTGGGAGCAATTGAACATGGACACAAGGAGTTTCTGCTAATGATTTGCAAAACCTGAAACCATTCTCAGATAAGCTGTTTATTGTGTAAAATGGCAGATTTGTAGAAGATTTTGTCATTTGAGCCCAGAATCTGGGTGACCTGGTTTGAATCAGTCAGAGTTGAATAGAACAAAATACGACAGACACCAAAGGCATGAAGTTGAAGGTGAAGGCCACAGAAGAATACTGCTTGAAGCCCTGGGCTACATTCATTGGGAATCTGACACAGGTCTGCCTGATTACCTTGAGCCAATGAAATTGAAACATCATAGATTGGCCTGACAAGGAAAAGTATAAAAATAGATGATTTTGGGGGTTCAAGCAGCAATAACTCTCTGAAGACCGACCATCGTGAACGTGGAGGAACCCACGTTGGACAGGTGGAGATCACATCAGGACCATGAGGAATGTCTGGCCAGCATAGGTGCTTTTTTCCCGGGTATTATCTTTTTTATTCTTTGATTGTTCACAAAGATTCAAGGAAACCTAGCAGGTGTGCACACAATTGGGCAGTATGTGAATTCACATGCTTGTTAGTTGAGACAATAAAGGTACAGTAAGTACAGATTCTCTCTGTGCCTAACTGATCATCATTACTAAGGGGTAATCTTTGCAACAGAATTGGCAACCCTGGTTCCATATGGGTGAAGTTTAGAGAGATCTGGGGCTGGGTAGTTAGTTACTGCTGGTACAGCATGAAAAATTAAGGGAATTCTGCAAGTCCGAAGGACTTGGATTGTTTTGATTTGAGGGGGTTCCTCCAGAAATATGTATTGGGGAAGCGGCCACAATATAAAGAATTTTGCTGGTCACGCTGGCAGCAAAAGAAATACTGCTGGGGAAGCTGTCAGGAAATTTAAACCATTCCACCAGCCAGCAGTAGCTGGCAGTTTAATTGAGGATTAATGTTGGCAGGAAGCTAAACTAGAGTAAAACTAATTAGAAGAGGAAATTAAGAGGCTTTGCAGGGAGGTAGTATACCTTAAGGTTACTGATATACAGCGAAGTATGAATTTGATACATATGAACCAGTTTCAGCTAAAATGTATGAAACTGGTTAAAGAAAGGAGGTAATTAAAAGAAGAAGCCCAAGTGGCTAAAAATGATGTACAAGGGGTTGATGAAACAGTGCAGTGATTTAAAGATGGCTGTGAGTGTGATGCAGAAATCAGTACATGAAAAGTAATACTGGAGATCAAACAGAGTGCTTAAAGCAGATACAAAAGCTGCAGGGCCAATTTGCTGCACAGAGGGGAATAATATGTGCTTTTGGATCTGAAAGAGGTGAGGAGAGTGAAAATGGAGATATAGATTAGAGCAATTTAGCAGCTGATGTAGCTAGATTTGATTATGATAATGAGCATTCCCCCCAACGTACAACCAAAAAGAGGCTACCCTACCCTCAGTGTGATTGCTCCCCTAATTACTATCAGAGAGGGAGGAAATGGGGCAGAAAATCAAAACCAAATATACCATACACTATGCCATTTGGGGTACAGCAACTAAGGGATATATATGCCCTGGAATGACCCTAGGGAGCTGTTCCAAGCAATTAGTTACAAGAGAGCAATACGCAGTCTAGATGGTGCTACAGAAGAGAGATTGGTTACAATGTGCTTGCATCCAAACATACACCCAACTTTGCCAGAAGCACAGTAACATGCTGGGGGAACGAATGAGGAGTTAAGGATGGCCACACTGACTGTTATGGGTAACAACAGCAGAGACCCAATAGATGAGTTATGTAGATGTTACCAGAAGAAAGGAGAACGCTCCACTGCATCTGTAGATGGTGTTCCAAGGGGTGTAAGGTTTAACATTAGATTGGGATCATTTTGAACTAGAACTCACAAATAAATGGTTAAAACATTGGTTGTCTCATAACACAGAGAAATCTAGAAAGATGTTGGAACTGCTGATACCAGAAACCCTACACATACTGAAAAATGGGCACTTAGGAAAATTATTAGACAATGGGAGAAGGAAGTGCAGGAGTTAGATTTTAACTTTAGGAATACTTCAGCTAAAGCGTTTCCCCTTTAAGAAGATTGAGGGGACATTGTGTGGAGAAATGCAGGTCAGGATAGACTGCAGAGAGATTGCAGAAGTAGCACAGAGCTGGAGTGCACCTTCATCCAATCACGAAAACTGTTGTGGGGGGCAAACATCCCAGTTCAATGCTTAAATCTGCTGTTTCAGCTGTGGTAATGTGGGTTCATTATACCCAGAACAGTACAGCAAACAGTTCATTTAATGTGAATCTTAACAGACATCAGGGATTAGGGTTACAGAAAGGTCAGAATATGTTGGAATTTTGATTAATCTGGGGATGCCATGCTTTAACCTTGTTAGTTGAATGTATACTTTGCATGATGAATAACTTACAGTATTTATTTGTTTTAAAGTCTTAAAGTAACACATTTCTTCAGTTGTGTTTGTTTGTAACCATGTTTTGGAGCAAGGGATTTTCTGAAATGGTGTGTTTCAAATGTGAAGTGTGGCCACATGTGACATGACTTCACGAGAGAGAGAATGAATGTGTGTGCGAGTGTGTGCAAAAGCTGTTACATATTTGGCCGATCAATATTGGGAGGAAGTTTGAATGAATCCTCTGCTTCAGAGGATAAGGTGCATTAGGGTTAGGGTTTAGTTGAAATATTTTGCTATTCAGAAATGAATTTAAAGGAGCTCTTTTAAGCGGTTGTATGAATGCCTCGTGGGATTCCACACAGCGGTTTTCTTTCCTTTGTTCTTTGAAAAATGTCTTAAAGGTTTTCATGGTGGGCATTAACTGTTAATTCTAAGTTTTGCAGTTGAAGGAAGAAGAGTACTAGCATGGATTTTTCTTTGGAATAATGAGTTTTTGGTTTGTGTTTCTTTATTCCTTTTCCATGGAATTGGGTTTAGAGGCCGGCTTTCACGTTAGCCACGTGGAATCCAGGTTATGGTGATGGAAATCTGTGCAACTTTATTCCGGATATGAGAGGCCCACATTTTAGAGGGAAATGAGCATTTGGGGAAATTCCTTATTGCTGGACAGTTTGAAATTAACATTTGGAAGATTGGAAGTGGGAATTTGAAATTAATATTTGGAAGATTGGAATGTATGGGGAGCAATCCTAAAAGTTGTTTTTACTAATATAAAAGATGTTTCCCAAGACTTTAGACATGTAGACTTTGAGTTTGAAATTTTGAAAAATATTTTAAAATTTTGAGCAATCATAGTGTTTATCATGTAAATTACAAATGAAAGTTTAATTTAAATATTGGGCTGGTGAAAAAAGCAGTTATGCATTAATTCCCTCACCATTTTAAAGCTCATATCTTATTCAGCTGCTGCTGAATGGTCAGTCAGCCCTGACATTGCAGTGTTAAGATATAGTTATAAAGGGTATTAAAGTTTCAACCTTGAACTGCATGGATGTCAGGATATGATAGCAAATAATCCTGAGTATTTGTATCAAAACAAAAAGGGGAAAAGTGGAAGAAGATCAGATAAAGCAATAACCAATAACAAAGACACAAAGGAAAAGCTTTATCTTTTGTAGATTGTTTCTCACCTGTACAGGATAGTGAGAGGAAGACCAACTGTGGGAAATATGTGAGGGTAAAAGAAAACAAAGTCATAAAAAATTAAAGCTCACTCAAAAGTTATCCCAAGGGGGAATAATAAGGCTAATAAGTTTGCAAAACAAGGTATTGCAAACAGGGCAGTTGCAGATTGGCCAAATTGAGAGGCAAAAAGAGCAACATATTAAGATTATGGCTTTAAGATGAGAAAAAATAAAAACATGTACAATAACTTCTAGAAGAGGCAGGAATGTACAAAGAGCATACGGGAGTGCTTACTAAAAGTGTGAAATTTCTGGGTCTGGAGGGGGAATGAAACCAAATGACCCACTGATGCCATAAACTATGGGATTATCAGGGTGCTGAAAGTGCTCTGGAAAGAATAAAAGTGTAAACTCTTAAACACAAGATGAAGGGGAAAACGTATTTTGTTGTAATGGAATTAATAATGATTGGGGCTATGGTTGGTCTTGCTCCAGGATCATTACAGCAGACAAATGTGTCAACAGTGATGTTGCTACTTGGAAAATATTCAGTGATCAAAGACAACTTTTCACAGTGGATTTGGGTAATGCAAAGCTAATGAGGGAGTAATGGTGATTTAAATTTGTATTGTGCTGGTCTGACATGCATGGATGAAGTCTTAGGTACCCCAAAGGGTATGGATGTATAGTTTTTATACAAAATTCTCCAGGTGACATTATCAAGTATCCTAGAGGGAATGATCATGAGTCATCTTTTGGGTCCAATTATTGAACAGCCATCAGGTAATAATGGCTGCAGTATGATTACAGTTCCGTGGGATATGTCTGGGGCATTGATTCACGCAAGAAATATCTACTGAGGTGGTTAGAACCAAGTACTTTCCATAGGATGCTTCATTCATTAACTGTGCAGCGGAAGACATTGTGCATGGAGGTTGGTAGAGTAAAAAGGGTTCACAGTGTGGACAAATATGAGAAGGCTTCAATATCCTTAAGTAACCCACCAACACATGCTATTGTTATGAATGGTACTGGGAAAGGGATGGATTCATCAAGATGCCTTAAGAGAGAAGACTACTGAGCTTGCCCAGAAGAAATAACGACAGAAATTTACAAACTTATGAAAGTTGTTTGGTGTGGACTTTTTCTGTGAATAATCAGTCTGTCTTGCAATATACCTTAGTATAACAGACATATAGCAACAGCAGCCACTAGTTATACTAAGGGATGGAAACAGTGCTCTTTGAAACGTCACATATCGCAATTGGGGATATGACTTTAGAAGTGGTTATTGGAAGATGAACTTTCCCTCAGCCAGCACTAAACATGGTAATGAAGCAGAACTCACAATCCAGTGCACTGGTACGGATCAATACTTGTAGGACTGTCGTTACAGAGTTGCTACCAATTCCTTACTTGACTGCAGAATGGACGTGTTGTGGAGGAGGCAAAGGAGATAATCCATCAATGGACTAAACACAGTAAAGGAGTTTGGACACATGTTGGTAATTCAAATGAAGTATTGTGTGATTCAAACTTTTAGATTAAGTTTTGGAACTGGGAATCCATTGTTCAAATATATCTGTGGGTGAGAAGAGTAATGCATGCTACTGTAATAGTACTTTTATGTACATTAATTGTTAATGCTTAATGTATATCAACTTAGAAGTTAGAAGGCTGAAATTACACAAAAAATAGACAATAATGGTCTTATAAAACAGAAGAAACAATCTCTGGTATAAAATGTGTGTAAAAATTCATTAAGTAAATGTTACTTTTGCATTTATATATTGTGAGTGTTGCACACCTGCAGGTAGTCCATATGAGCCAACAGAATTCAAGGATGATGATGATCCTAAAATAATTATCTTTGGATCAAGAGGAGGAAGATGTTGGACAGAGAGAACTACAGTCAGTGAACAGGAATGGAGGTGGTCATTTTGTGAAACTGATCTTGCAACTGCCATTTGTGAATTGTTTGATGAACTGATTCATGCCCTGGGATAACTTAACCAGAACAAATGAACATGGACCCTAGGAATTTCTGCTAATGATCTGCTAAACCTAAGACCATTTTCAGATAAGACCATAAGGTATAGGAGCAGAAATAGGCCATCTGGCCCATTGATTCTAACTGAAATTTCATCATGACTGATCCATTTCTCTCTCAGACCCAATTTCCTGCCTCTCCCTGCATCTCTCCATGCCCTGACTATCATGACAACATAAGAAATGGGAGCAGGAGTAGACCATCCGTCCCATCAAGCCTGCCCCGCTATTCAACAAGATCTTGGCTGATCTGTCCGTAAACTCAGCTCCATCTACCTGCCTTTTCCCCATAACCCTTAATTACCCTCTTATATAAAAATCTATCTAATTGTATCTTGAATATGTTTAGTGAAGAAACCTCAATTACTTCCTTGGACAGAGAATTCCACAGATTCACCACTGTCTGGGAAAAACAGATTCTTCTCATCTCCGTCCTATATTTTCTCCCCTGAATCTTGAGGCAATATCCCCTAGTTCTAGTCTCACCTACCAATGGAAACAGCTTTCCTACTACTATCTTATCTATCCCTTAAAAAATTTTGTATGTTTCTTTAAGATCCCCTCTCATTCTTATGAATTCCAGAGAGTATAGTCCCAGGCAACTCAATCTCTCCTCATAGGGTTAACCCCTTCATCTCTGGAATCAACATGGTGAACCTCCTCTGCACTGCCTCCAAACCCAGTATACCCGTCCTCAAGCATGGAGACCAGAACTGCACACAGTACTCCAGGAGCGGCCTCACCAGTACCCTGAATAGTTGCAGCATGACCTCATTGCTCTTGAATTCAATCCCTCTAGCAATGAAAGCCAACATTCCGTTTGCCTTCTTAATAACCTGTTGTACCTGCAAGCCAACTTTTTGCGATTCTTGCACAAGCACTCCCAAGTTCCTCTGCACAACAGCATGTTGCAATCTTCCACCATTCAAATAATAATCTGTTCTTCTATTATTCCTTCCAAAGTGGATGATCTTGCATTTACCAACACTGTATTCCATCTGCCAGACCTTGGCCCAGTCAGTTAACCTATCTATATCCCTATGCAGACTCTCCACATTCTCTGTACAATTTGCTTTTCCACTCAGTTTAATGTCATCATCAAATTTTGCTGCACTACAGTCAGTCCCCTCTTCCAAATCATTAATGTAAATGGCAAACAGCTGCGGGCTCAGCACTGACCCCTGCAGCATCTCACTCATCACTGACTGCCAACTGGAGAAACACCCAATTATACCAACTCTCTGCCTTCTATTAGTTAACCAATCCACTATCCATGCCAATACACTTCCTCCAACTCCATGCATCTGTATCTTATTTGTAAGTCTTGTGTGGCAGCTTATCAAACACCACATGGAAATCCAAGTATGTGACATCCACCTGTTCCCCTCTATCCACTGCACTCAAGAATTTATCAACCTCTGCCTCAAATATAAACAAATATTTGGCCTCCACAGCTGTCTGCGACAATGAATTCCACACTTACACCACACTCTGACTAAAGAAATTCTGCCTCATCTCCATTCTAAAAGTACATCCCTCTATTCTGGGGCTGTGTCCTCTGGTCTTAGACTTCCCCACCATAGGAAACATATTCTCCACATCCACTCTATTGAGGCCTTTTAACATTAGATAGGTCTAAATGAGATTTGCCTCATTCTTCATAATTCCAGTGAATAGAGGCCCAAAGCCATCCACTCCTCATGTGATGAGCCTTTCAATCCTGGAATCATTTTTGTGAACTTTTTTGGACCCTCTCCAATGACCACACATCCTTTCTTGGCTAAGGGGCCCAAAACTGCTCACAATACTCCAAGTGAGGCCACACCAGTGCCTTATAAAGCCTCAACATTACATCCTTGCTTTTATATTCCAGTCCTCTTAAAATGAATTCTAATGTCGCATTTGCCTTCCTCAAATTGCAAATTAACCGACCCAACTTATAAGTTAACTATTAGAAAATTCAAGGACTTCCAAATCTCTTTGCACCTCCAATTTTTGAATTTTCTCACCATCTAGAAAATAGTCTTAAGCTTTTATTTCTTCTACAAAGTGCATGACTGTACGTTCCTTGACACTGTATTCCATCTGCCATTTCATTGCCCATTCTCCTAATTTGTCTGTGTCGTTATGTAGCCTCTCTACTTCCTCAACACTACCTGCCACTCCACTTTATATCCTCAAACTTGGCCACAAAGCCATCAATTTCATCAACCAAATCATTGACATATAACATAAAAAGAAGCAGTTCTAAAACAAACCCTGTGGAACACCACTAGTTACCACCAGCCAACCAGAAAATGCTCCTTTATTCCCATTCTTTGCCTCCTGCCAGTCAGCCACTGCTTTATCCATGCTAGTATCTTTCATGTAATACCACGGGCTCTTAACATGTTAAGCAGCCTCATGTGTGGCAACTTGTCAGATTCCTTCTGAAAATCCAAGTACTGTACACAACATCCATCAATTCTCTTTTGTCTATCTTGCTTGTTATTCCTTCAAAGAATTCCAACAGATTTGTCAGGCAAGATTTCCCCTTGCAGAAACCTTACTGACTACAGCTTATTTTATCATGTGCCCCAAGACCACATCCTTAACTATCGACTCCAGTATCTTCCAGTATAGGCTAACTGGCCTATAATTTCCTTTCTTCTGCTGCTCCCCCTTCTTGAAGAGAGAAGTGACATTTGCAATTTTCCGGTCCATTAAGGTTTCATTTACCTTCAATTCTCTAATCAATTCCAGTTCATTACACAATACCCAATCCAGAATAGCTGACCCTTTAGTGGGCTCAACCATAAGTTGTTCTAAAAAGCCATTTCTTAGGCATTCTAGAAATTCCCCCTCCTGGGATCCAGCACCAACCTGATTTTGCCTATCTACCTGCGTATTGAAATCCCCCATGATTGTCATAATGTTCCTTTTGACATGTATTTTCTAGCTACCATTAATTGTAGGCCATGTTTACTACTGTTCAGAGTTCTGTATATAACTCCCATAAGGGTCTTTTTACCATTGTAGTTTCTTAGATCTACCCACAATGATTTTACACCTTCTGATGTATGTCATCTCAAATCTAATGATTTGATTTCATTTTTTTACCAATATAGCCCATTCTGCCAGCCTGCCTTTCCTTCTCATACAATGTGTATCCTGAAAGATTGCAAATGTCACTCCACTCTTTAAGAAGGGAGGAAGGCAAAAGAAATTATGGGCCAGTTAGTCTGACCTTAGTGGTTAGGAAAGTGTTGGAATATATTATTAAGGATGAGGGTTTTGAGATATTTGGAAACTAATGATAAGTCAAAGTCAGCATGGTTTCTGCAAAGGAAACCTTGCCTGATAAATCTGTTAGAATTTTTGAGGAAGTAACAAGCAGGGTGGACAAAGTAGAGGCAACGGATGTCATTTACTTGGATTTTCAGAAGGCATTTGCTAAGGTGCCACACAAGAGGCTGCTTAACAAGATAAAATCCTATGGCACTACAGGAAATATACTGGCATGGATAGTGGAATGGCTGACAGGCAGGAGGCAACGAGTTGGGATAAAAGGGGCCTTTTCTGGTTGGTTGCTGGTGACTAGTAGTGTTCCTCAGGGGTCAGTATTGGGATTGCTGCTTTTCATGTTGTTTGTCAATGATTTAGACAATGGAATTGATGGCTTTGTGGCAAAGTTTGCAGATAGTTGGAGGGGTAGTTCGTGCTGAGGATGTAATGCAATTACTGCAGGACTTAGGCAAATTGGAAGAATGGGCAAGAAAGTAGCAGATGGAATTAGTGTTGGGAAATGTATGATAATGCCGAATTTGGAATATTGTGTACAGTTCTGGTCACCAAATTATAGGAAAGATGTCAACAAAATAGAGTACAGAGGAAATTTACTAGAATGTTACCTGGGTTTCAGCACCTAAGTTACAGAGAAAGGTTGAACAAGTTAGATCTTTATTCTTTGGAGCGTAGAAAGTCGAGGGGGGACTTGATAGAGGTATTTAAAATTATGACGGGGATAGATAGAATTGACGTGGATAGGCTTTTTCCATTGAGAGTAGGGGAGATTCAAACAAGAGGTCATGAGTTGAAACTTAGGGGGCAAACATTTAAGGGTAACATGAGGGGGAATTTCTTTACTCAGAAAGTGGTAGCTGTGTGGAATGAGCTTCCAGTAGAAGTGGTACAGGCAGGTTCAGTATTGTCATTTAAAGCAAAATTGGATAGGTATATGGACAGGAAAGGAATGGAGGGTTATGGGCTGAGTGTGGGTCAGTGGGATTAGGTGGGAGTAAGCGTTTGGCATGGTCTAGAAGGGCCATGATGGCCTGTTTCCGTGCTGTAATTGTTATATGGTTAATGCATTTTGGTAAAAGGAACAATAGTGTGGACTATTATCTAAATGGGGAGAAGGTTCAAACATCAGAACATAGAACTGTACAGCACATTACAGGTCCTTCGGCCCACAATGTTGTGCCGACCCTCAAACCCTGCCTCCCATATAACCCCCCCACCCCCCACCTTAAATTCCTCCATATACCTGTCTGGTAGTCTCTTAAACTTCTCTAGTGTATGTGCCTCCACCACTGACTCAGACAGTGCATTCCATGCACCAACCACTCTCTGAGTGAAAACCCTTCCTCTAATACCCCCTTGAACTTCCCTCCCCTTACTTTAAATCCATGTCCTCTTGTACTGAGCAGTGGTGCCCTGGGGAAGAGGCGCTGGCCGTCCACTCTCTGTCTATTCCTCTTAACATCTTGTACACATCTATCATGTCTCCTCTCATTCTCCTTCTCTCCAAAGAGTAAAGCCCTAACTCCCTTAATCTCTGATCATAATCCATATCCTCTAAACCAGGCAGCATCCTGGTAAATCTCCTCTGTACCCTTTCCAATGCTTCCATATCCTTCTTATAGTGAGGCGACCAGAACTGGACACAGGACTCCAAGAGTAGCCTAACTGGAGTTTTATAGAGCTGCATCATTACATCGCGTCTCTTAAACTCTATCCCTCAACTTACAAAAGCTATACCCCATAAGCTTTCTTAACTACCCTATCTACCTGTGAGGCAACTTTCAGGGATCTGTGGACATGTTCCCCCAGATCCCTCTGCTCCTCCACACTACCAAGTATCCTGCCATTTACTTTGTACTCTACCTTGGAGTTTGTCCTTCCAAAGTGTACCACCTCACACTTCTCCGGGTTGAGCTCCATCTGCCACTTCTCAGCCCAGTTCTGCATCCTGTCAATGTCTCTCTGTAATCTTCGACAATCCTCTACGCTATCTACAACACCACCAACCTTTGTGTCATCTGCAAATGTGCCAACCCACCCTTCTACCCCCACATCCAGGTCATTAATAAAAATCACGAAAAGTAGAGGTGCAGAGGGACTTGCGAGTGCTTGTGCAAGACTCCCAGAAGTTTAGTTTACAGGTTGAGTCTGTGGTAAAGAAGGCAAAAGCAATGTTGGCATTTATTTCAAGGGGAATAGAATATAAAAGCAAAGAGATAATGCTGAGCCTTTATAAGACACAGGTCAGGCTGCACTTCACGTACTGTCAACAGATTTGGGCCCTATATCTCAAAAGGGATGTGGTGTCATTGGAGAGTCCAGAGAAGGTTCACAAAAGGATGATTCTGGGAATGAAGGGGTTAACATATGAGGATCCTTGGCAGCTTTTGGACTGTACTCACTGGAACTTATGCGGTGGGGGGGGGGGCACCCCATTGAAACATGCTGAATTTTAAAAGGACTAGTTAGAGTGCATGTGGAGAGGATGTTTCCTGTGATGGGAGTATCCAGAACAAGAGAGCACAGCCTCAAGATTGAGGAGCAACCCTTTAGAACAGAGGTAAGGAGGAATTTATTTTTAGCTAGAGAGTAGTAAATCTGTGGAATGCTGTGCCACAGTCTGCAGTGGAGGCCACATCTATGCATATATTTAAGGTGAAAATTGATCCTTTCCTGATCATTTAGTGCATCAGCAGATGTGAGAAGGCAGGAGTATGGGGTCGAGTGGGATCTGGGATCAGCCATGATGAATGGCAAAGCAGAACTCGATGGGCTAAATGGCCTAATTCTGCTCCTATATCTTATGTTAGGCTCCTAGCTATATACTTCCAGCCACGATTCAGTAATGTCTACAACATTATACATTCAAATCTGTAACTGCGCTGCTAGTTCATCTACCTTATTCCATATACTGCATGAAGTCAAATGTAACACCTTCAGTCCTCTATTAATCACCTTTTTTGATTTTGACCCCCTTTTACATTGCAACTCATCCTATTGACTCCAGTTTTGCTCAATTATCAGCCTCTCCGTGCAAGAAGTCTCATTACACTCTGCCTCTGATATCTTATGGTTTGTTTATTGTGATAAGCAGCTTTTTATTGTGCAAAATAATCTCATTATCATGACCCAGTGTCTGGGGGACCCAATTTGACTGGTTTGAACCAATAAGAGTTGAATAGAACAAATATCACAAAAGGCATGAAGTTGAAGGTAAAGGCCAATATTGCTTGTAGCCCTGGGCTACAGTGAATGGATATATGACACAGGTCAGATGACCTCAAGTCAACTAAATTGAAACATTATAGATTGACCTGATAAGGAAAAGTATAAAAATAGATAATTAAGGGGTTCAAGCAGTGACAATTCCCCAGAGACCAACCATTGCAAATGTGGAGGACCCCACATCGGACACGTGGAGAATAGATCAAGACCACAAGGAACGCTTGGCCAGTGTATTACCTTTTCTGTTCATGGAGGGTCATGGAAAACTAGTAGGTGTGCACACATACAGTTTGTGAATTCCTGTGTTTGTTAGTTGAGACAATAAAGATACTTGTCAATACAGATTCAATCTGTGCCTAACTAATCTTTATTACTAAGAGGTAAACCTTACAATCAGATCTTTGAGCAGAAAGCTCGGAAAAAGCGACGCAATAGACTTTTAACAACGTAAACCAGCGAGTTGTCTGTGATATGGTGAATACTGGGTAAATGCCTAGTCTTAGGGGTAACTGCAAGCCTGTGCCTTTGCACTTGTTTTGCTCACACTTGAGTGCTTGGTGGCGGGTGCCGATGCTTTTTTTTGCCACTGGGGGGAGGGGGGGATAATGCTTATTGACGCTTACGCGCGAGAGGGAGGGGAGCTGGGGGGTGGAATTCTAACATTTAACTGTCATTTATTATTTGGGGACGCTCCTGTTTTTGTGGATGGTTGAAAAGAGAAAGCATTTCAGGATGTATATTTAATACATTTCTCTGATATTAAGTGTACCTTTAAGCAATATAATGAGGATCAGGGACCATGGCAACTAATGACTGAGTAGCAACATTTGGAAGTTGATTGACAGAAAACAATAAGGTTGACTGTTGACACATACCATGCCTATTGACATTGAGTATATTGTTTGTGGGAACTTGCTGTGTTAAACTGGATATTGACTGGATTGGTGTCATTTGACAGCGGGGAGGCAATGCTTGTAAATGCTTTCAATGGCATGTTCTTACCCAGAAATCTCTGATCTTAACGATGTGCTATCACTATGAATTGAATGTGCAGGTGCTGAGAGTCTAAGCTTTTGCTGAAAGGTCCACATGCGTTCAGTAGACAAAGTGCTCTGTCAGTGGGTACGCTGGACCTCCCAGGCACAGTTGAGATCTTGCTATCTACTTCTAAGAATTTGGGACTTGGACAAAAAATATATTTCTGAGTTTTTCCTCTCATGAGAAACTTATAATTTATCTTACAGATAAGAAGATAAGCGATTTTCTACCAATTGAAGAGGAACATTGAGATCATGTCTGATGTCCAGAACCAGCTGATGTCCATACCTTGGTAGATAATGGGAATAGTTGAAACTGAGAGCTTTAGTTCAGTGTTTACTTTGAATATATTTGAAATTCCTTCAACGCAAGTTCATGGCTCGCCAACCATGGGCAGATAGTCAACCCGGGGCCACAGGAGACAGATAAGTGGGTGGCCATCAGGAGAGGGAAAGGAGGGCATCACTGTGGCTGTCCCCCTTAACAGTAAGTATTTCATTTTGAGTTCTGTTGGGGGGGAACCACCTACCTGGGGGAAGCAACAATGGCCGTGCCTCTGGCACTGAGTCTGGCCCTGTGACTCAGAAGCATAGGGAATGGAAGAGGAGAGCAGTGGCAATAGGGGACCCTACAGTTAGGGGGACATATGGGCAATTCTGTGGACGTGAAAATCTCAGCTGCCAGGGTTCATGATGTTTCTGAGTGCGTCCTGTCACATACACGCAACCCTGTAAAAGTATCAGCCGCAATAGAACACACCTGGAGTCTGGTTTTGCTGTTAACAAAATAGTGTTTTATTAGTAACTACATAAAATAGTAACTTAAACCAGGTAAATCAAAAGTTAATGGTGTTATGCATATATAGGTGTAAATAAAGTTCCCAAACTTATTCAAGCTCAAGTGGTAAGTGATACAATCTTATGATGGTATGTAAGAAAAGTTCAGTTCAAATGCACAGGTTAATTAATGTGAGATGTTTGTAATCCAAAGGTGAATGTTATGAGAAGGCAATTACCTCGATACTTCACAGATGCCACGACAGCTTTACAAAATAACAATAGCAGTAGGTTTTATCTACAAAGTTGTTCCACTCCATACACGAAGTATCACTGACAGTGATCTTCAACGAATATCCTTTCAACACAAGTAGTACCACACCCAAATTCAGCTACGGGACATCTCAAAGTGGTGGCCACAGGATACTCAAACAGAATCCGCATATGGATTATCACCAGCAGTAGCTTATCACAAAGGGGACCATCTTTAAGGGGACCGCCAGGCAAGGGTCAACACTCTGGTAAGTTCCACAAGGTTACCCCAATCACACAACGTGATAGCCACTTACTGAGTTCCATGACTTATGAAATAACTCCAACAGTGATTTGCCACAGGGCTGCCTTTCTTCAGTGAATTACCACACCCAGACAAAGGGTAAACAAACACATGGTGTTCACAAAGGTTTCCCCTCACAGAGAACCCACTCCTGTGGATTAACTAAGTGACAATCACCCTTTCGTATTAGAATGGAATTAAGCTCATCCTCATGGGCTGCTTAGAGAGAGAGTCCAAACAGTGAACTCTTTGTCACTAGGTTTCTTCTGTTTCAAACCTTCCTCTACACTTCCCTGCAAACTTCTAGTTGCAGCAAATTTGTGACAGTCATTTGTCAATACTCTGGATCAATCCCAACTCACCCCTTCTGGGCTACTGAAAGTTTAAACCAGCGACCGACTCACTGGTGTCTTCCATTGACCAAATCCATCTTGACTGTGTGTCTGTAACTGTCCTTGTAAATTCAAGGCAAGCTGCAAAGAAACCATAGCATTGATTGTCTATCAAATAACACTCTCTCTCTCCCCTCACCCCCTCAAACAGTGCCCAAAGTCAGTCTCAGTCTCATTCTCCCAGCGTTTTAAAGTGACAGTCCACAGAAGAAATGAACCATGGGGGTACATAACAGTCCACAATATCCTGAAATTGGGAGGGGGAGCAGCCAGAGGCCGTGGTACATATTGGTACCAACAACATAGGTAGGAAAAGGGTGGAAGTCCTGAAAGCAGAATACAGGGAGCGAGGAAGGAAGCTGAGAAGCAGGACCTTAAAGATAGTAATCTCAGGATTGCTGACTGTGCCACGTGACAGTGAGTATAGGAATAGAATCAGGTGGAGGATAAATCCGTGGCTGAAGGATTGAAGCAGGGAGCAGGGATTCAGATTTTTGGATCATCAAGTTCCTCTTCTGGAGCAGGTGTGACCTGTACAAAAAGGACAGCTTGTACTTGAATCTGAGGGGGATCAATATCCTGGTGGGGAGGGTTTAAATAAGATCTGCAGGGGGATGGGAACTGAAGTGGTGAGGTAGAGGATGGGAGGTTGGAGCACTGGTAAAGACAGCTTGCAGGGAGTTTGTGAGAAAGGATAGGCAGATGTTAGAACAAAGATGTACTCAACCTGATGGTTTGAGATGTGTCTATTTTAATGCAAGGAGTATCACAAACAAGGTGGATGAAAGAGTGTGGATCAATATGTGGAATTATGATGTGGCCATTACAAAGACCTGATGTCTCAGGGGCGGGAATGGTTGTTGAATGTGCCATGCTTTAGATGTTTCAACAAGAACAGAGAGGGAGGCAAAAGAGAGGGGAGCATAGCATTGCTGATTAGGAATAGTGTCACAGCTGCAGAAAATGAGGAAGTCATGGAGGGATGGTCTACTGAGTCAGTGTAGGTGGAAGTCAGAAACAGGAAAGGGGTAATAATTCTCCAGGGAGTTTATTTATAGGCTCCCCATTAGTAACAGGTATATCGGAGCAGATAGGGAGGCAGATTCTGGGATGGTCCAATAGTAATAGGGTTGTTGTGATGGGAGATTTTATGTTTCCTAATATGGATCAGCATCTCCTTAGCGCAAAGGGTTTAGATGGGGTGGAGTTTGTTAGATGTGTTCAGGAAGGTTTCCTGATGTAATATGTAGATAAGCCAACTAGAGGAGAGGCTATACTTGATCAGATTTTGGGAAATGAATCTGGCAGGTGTCACATCTCTCAGTGAGAGAGCATTTTGGCGGTAGTGACCTCAACTCTATCTCCTTCACCATAGTGCTGGAGGGGGGCAGGAGCAGACAATTTTGGAAAACATTTAATTGGGGTAGGGGGAAATATAATGCTAATAGGCAGGAACTTGGGAGCAGATGTTCTCAGGGAAATGCACGGCATAAATGTTTAGGGAACATTTGCATGGAGTCATACAGAGGTATGTTCCATTGAGGCAGGGAAAGAATGGTAGGGTTAAAGAACCATAGTGTACAAAGGATGTAGAAAATCTAGTTAAGAAGAAAATAAAAGCTTACGAAAGGTTCAAGAAATCAAGAGCTTAGAATGGAATTAGGAGAGCCAGAAAGGGCCATGAGAAGTCCTTGGTGAGCAGGATTAAGGAAAACCCCAAGGCATTCTACAAATATATGAAGAAGAAGAGGATGAGACATGTGAATAGGACCAATCAAGTGTGATGGTTTAAAAGTGTGCATGAAGTTGGAGGAGGTAGTGGAGGTACTTAATGAATGCTTTGCTTCAGTATTCACTATGAAAAAACACCTTGGCAATTGTGGGGATGACTTACAGCAGACTGAAATGCTTGAGCATATAGACATTAAGAAAGACGATGTGCTGCAGCTTTTGAAAAGCATTTAAGTTAGAAACTCCTGGCACTTATCCTTGTAAGCAAGGATTACAAAGCATGGACTAAAAGGGCCGAGATGGCCTATTTCCATGCTGTAATTATATGGTTTATAAGCAGTACAAGTGCTACACCTGCCCTTACACTTCCTCCCTCACCACCATTCAGAGCCCCAGACAGTCCTTCCAGGTGAGGTGACACTTCACCTGTGAGTCAGCTGGAGTGGTATACTGCATCCGGTGCTCCCAGTGTGGCCTCTTATATATTGGTGAGACCCGACGCAGACTGGGAGACCGTTTCGCTGCACACCTACGCTCTGTCCCCCAGAAAAAGCAGGATCTCCACATCCCATTCCCATTCTGATATGTCTTATCCATGGCCTCTACTGTCAAGATGAAGCCATACTCAGGTTGGAAGATCAACACCTCTTATACCGGCTGGGTAGCCTCAAACCTGATGGCATGAACATTGACTTCTCCAACTTCCGTTAATGCCCTCCTCCCCTTCTTACCCCATCCCTGATATATTTAGTTTACCCCCCCCATCCTTTTTTTCATCTCTCTGCCCATCACTCTGCCTGTTCTCCATCTCCCTCTGGTGCTCCCCTCCCCCTTTCTTTCTCCCTAGGCCTCCCGTCCCATGATCCTTTCCCTTCTCCAGCTCTGTACCCCTTTTGCCAATCACCTTTCTGGCTCTCAGCTTCACCCCACCCCCTCCGGTCTTCTATCATTTCACATTTTCTCCTCCCCCTCCTACTTTCAAATCTCTTAATATCTTTCCTTTCAGTTAGTCCTGACGAAGGGTCTTGGCCCGAAACGTCGGCAGTGCTTCTCCTTATAGATGCTGCCTAGCCTGCTGTGTTCCACCAGCATTTTGTGTTGTCACATACCCCGTAACTGGGTTGTCAAACTAGCAGGAATGGAACACTCGTTGGAGTCTGTAATTACTAGAAACTAATAACGTTTATTAGTAAATTAAGTAATACAGTACACTAAAGGCAAGGATGTAAATGTAACAGGTTAACAATGATAATATACACAGAAATATGGGAATAGGAATCCGCCAAGCTCTATCAAAGTCTAGGGGTAAATGATCAGTCTTCAGGTGAAGCAGAGTTCAGTTCAGTTTAGAGTAGATCGAGGTAGTAGTTGTGGAACTGTTGGAGAGAGTGAGAGATACAGCTGAGATTTCAGGCAAACCTTCCGTTGTCTTCTTGTCCCGTTGTCACTGACTGTGACCCCCCCCCCCCCCGTTCTAGATGCGACCGTTCTTCCGTGGTGAACCCGTCACCCAACCAAGGGTGGACACACAATAGGTCCCCACCGGTCGTATCTTTACACCCTGTGAGCCTCTGACCGATTCCCGCGAATCGGTCCTCCAAACTCCCACCGACCTGTTGGGGCACAATGCTCTCTTCAGGGTCTCGTGGCATGTCTGCGGTGTCTTAGCAAACCCGCTAATTTATCCCCCCCACCCCCATGGGATATCACCTGTCCATCAAACTTCACCGCTTCCTTTTGTCTCAGCAGAAGTGTTAATGAGCAATTCACGTTCAAAGCAGAGTGTCCGTGGCGGTATCA
Organism: Hypanus sabinus; assembly: GCF_030144855.1. Taxonomy (NCBI): domain Eukaryota; kingdom Metazoa; phylum Chordata; class Chondrichthyes; order Myliobatiformes; family Dasyatidae; genus Hypanus; species Hypanus sabinus. Next base: position 174,328,991 of record NC_082713.1, read on the forward strand.
CTACAGACGCCAAAATACTAAATTATGTATCTCTCTCTCGTTCTCTCTCTCTTATTAGCATTTTTGAATAGCTCTCCCTTATCTCTCTCTTTTTAGCAGCATCCGTTCTGCAGCTCTGCTTGGCTTCGCACATAACAGTGTGTGTTGCTTGAATTTCCAGCATCTGCAGATTTCCTTGTGTTTAAATTAGAAACTCACTGGGACTGGATTAGATATACCCCAGGCTACTGTGGGAAGCGAGGGAGGAGATTGCTGAGCCTCTTGCAATGATCTTTGCGTCATCAATAGGGATGGGAGAAGTACCAAAGAATTGGAGGGTTGCAAATGTTCCCTTGTTCAAGACAGGGAGTGGAGATAACTGAAAATTATAGAGCAATGAGTCAGTGATGGGCAAGTTGTTGGAGAACATCCTGTGAGAGGTAGGATTTAAGAGCATTTGGAGAGACATAATCTGGTTATGGAAAGTCAGCATGGCTTTGTCAAGGGCAGGTCATGCCTTACGAACTTTATTGAATTCTTAGAGGGTATAACAAAAGACATTGATGAAGGTACAGCAGTGGATGTAGGGTACATGGATTTCAGTATGACATTTGATAGGGTTCCCTATGCGAGGCTCATTCAGAAAGTAATGAGGCATGGGATCCAAGGAGACCTTGCTTTGTGGATCCAGAATTGGTTTGCCCACAGAAGGCAAAGGATGGTTGTAGATGGTTCATATTTTGCATGGAGGATGGTGTCCAGTGGTGTTCCACAAGGATCTGTTCTGGGACCCTCCTCTTTGTGATTTTTTTTATAAATGACCCAGGTGAGGAAATAGAAGTGTTAGTAAGTTTGCTGCTGACACAAAGGTTGGGGGTGTTGCGAATAGAAACATAGAAAAGGTACGGCACAAAACAGGCCCTTGGACCCACAAAGTTATGCCGAACATGGCCCTACCTTAGAAATGACTAGGTTTCCAGGTTTACCCATAGCCCTCTATTTTTCTAAGCTCTATGTATCTATCCAAAAGTCTCTTAAAAGATCCTATCGTATCCACCTCCACGACCATTGCTGGCAGCCCATTCCATGCTCTCACCACTCTCTGAGTAAAAATCTTACCCCTGACATCTCCTCTGTACCTACACCCCAGCACCTTAAACCTGTGTCCTCTTGTGACCATTTCAGCCCTGGGAAAAAGCCTCTGACTATCCACACAATCAATGCCTCTGATCATCTTATATACCTCTATCAGGTCACCTCTCATCCTCCATCGCTCCAAGGAGAAAAGGCCAAGATCACTGAAAATATTCTCATCAGGCGTGCTCCCCAATCCAGGCAACATCCTTGTCAAACTCCACTGCACCGTTTCTATGGCTTCCAAATCCTTCCTGTAGTGAGGTGACCAGAACTGAGCATAGTACTCCAGGTGGGGTCTGATCAGGGTCCTATATAGCTACAACATTACCTCTCGGCTCCTAAATTCAACTCTACGATTGATGAAGACCAATACAATATACACCTTCTTAACTACAGAATCAACCTGCACAGCTGCTTTGAGCATCCTATGGATCTCAATCCCTCTGATCCTCCACACTGCCAAGAGTCTTACCATTAATACTATATTAATATAGTATTATTATAGTATAGGGAAGACTTTAAACTATAATGGCTGGGGGGTAGGAATCAGACTTAAGAGACTAGGAGAGAGGGGGTTAGTTCACAAACAGAGAAAGCTAGTAGACAGTGTGTGAGGGAGGATAGGCAGGTGATAGAGAAGAGGAGCACTCAGACTGAAGGTGTAGGGGAGAAGGAAGAAAAAGAAGATAGTAAGGCTATTTGCACCGTTAGGGATAAACAGAGAGTAAGAGGTGGAGAATTTCTTAAATGCATCTATTTTAATGCTAGGAGCATTGTAAGAAAGATGGATGAGCTTAGAGCATGGATTGATACCTGGAAATATGATGTTGTAGCTATTAGTGAAACAAGGTTGCAGGAGGAGTGTGACTGGCAACTAAATATTCCGGGATTTTGTTGCTTCAGGTGTGATAGAATCGGAGGAGCAAGAGGGGGAGGTGTTGCATTGCTTGTCAGAGAAAATATTACAGTGGTGCTTTGGCAGGATAGATTAGAGGGCTTGTCTAGGGAGTCTATTTGGGTGGAATTGAGGAATGGGAAAGGTGTAGTAACACTTATAGAGGTGTATTATAGACCACCTAATGGGGAGCGAGAATTGGAGGATTAAATTTGTAAGGAGATAGCAGATATTTCTAGTAAGCGCAAGGTTGTGATTGTGGGAGATTTTAATTTTGCACACATAGACTGGGAAGCACATTCTGTAAAAGGGCTGGATGGTTTAGAGTTTGTAAAATGTGTGCAGGATAGCTTTTTACAACTATACATAGAGGTACCAACTAGAGACGGGACAGTGTTGGATCTCCTGTTAGGGAATGAGATAGGTCAGGTGACTGAGGTATGTGTTGGGGTGCGCTTCGGGTCCAGTGATTACAATGCCAATAGTTTCAATATAATTGGGGAGAAGGATGGATCTGGACCCAGGGTTGAGATTTTTGATTGGAGAAAGGCTAACTTTGAGGAGATGCGAAAGGATTTAGAAGGAGTGGATTGGGACAATCTGTTTTATGGGAAGGGTATAATAGAGAAATGGAGGTCATTTAAAGGTGAAATTTTGAGGGTACAGAATCTTTATGTTCCTGTTAGGTTGAAAGGAAAGGTTAAAAGTTTGAGAGAGCCATGGTTTTCAAGGGATATTGGAAACTTGGTTCGGAAAGAGAGAGATCTACAATAAATATAGGCAGCATGGAGTAAATGAGGTGCTCAAGGAATATAAAGAATGTAAAAAGAATCTTAAGAAAGAAATTAGAAAAGCTAAAAAAAGATATGAGGTTGCTTTGGCAAGTAAGGTGAAAATAAATCCAAAGGGTTTCTACAGTTATATTAATAGCAAAAGGATAGTGAGGGATAAAATTGGTCCCTTAGAGAATCAAAGTGGACAGCTATGTGTGGAGCCAAAAGAGATGGGGGGAGATTTTGAACAATTTCTTTTCTTCAGTATTCACTAAGGAGAAGGATATTGAATTGTGTAAGGTAAGGGAAACAAGTAGGGAAGTTATGGAAACTATGATGAGTAAAGAAAAGGAAGTACTAGTGCTTTTAAGGAATATAAAAGTGGATAAATCTCCGGGTCCTGACAGGATATTCCCTAGGACCTTGAGGGAAGTTAGTGTAGAAATAGCAGGGGCTCTGACAGAAATATTTCAAATGTAATTAGAAACAGGGATGGTGCTGGAGGATTGGTGTATTGCTCATGTGGTTCCATTGTTTAAAAAGGGTTCTAAGTGTAAACCTAGCAATTATCAGCCTGTAAGTTTGACGTCAGTGGTGGGTAAATTAATGGAAAGTATTCTTAGAGATGGTATATATAATTATCTGGATAGACAGGGTCTGATTAGGAACAGTCAGCATGGATTTGTGCATGGAAGGTCATGTTTGACAAATCTTATTGAATTTTTTGAAGAGGTTACTAGAAAAGTTGACAAGGGTAAAACAGTGGATGTTGTCTATATGGACTTCAGTAAGGCCTTTGACAAGGTTCCACATGGAAGGTTAGTTAGGAAGGTTCTATCGTTAGGTATTAATATTGAAGTAGTAAAATGGATTCAATAGTGGCTGGATGGGAGATGCCAGAGAGTAGTGGTGGATAACTTTTTGTCAGGTTGGAGGCCAGTGACTAGTGGTGTGCCTCAGGGATCTGTACTGGGTCCAATGTTGTTTGTCATATGCATTAATGTTCTGGATGAGGGGTAGTAAATTGGATTAGTAAGTATGCAGATGATACTAAAATAGGTGGTGTTGTGGATGATGAAGTAGGTTTTCAAAGCTTGCAGAGAGATTTAGGCCAGTTAGAAGAGTGGGCTGAAAGATGGCAGATGGAGTTTAATGCTGATAAGTGTGAGGTGCTACATTTTGGTAAGAATAATCAAAATAGGACATACATGGTAAATGGTAGGGCATTGAGGAATGCAGCAGAACGGAGTGATCTAGGAATAATGGTGCATAGTTTCCAAAAGGTGGAATCTCATGTGGATAGGATGGTGAAGAAACCTTTTGGTATGCTGGCCTTTATAAATCAGAGCATTGAGTATAGGAGTTGGGATGTAATGTTAAAATTGTACAAGGCATTGGTGAGGTCAAATTTAGAGTATTGTGTACAGTTCTGGTCACCAAATTATAGGAAAGATGTCAGCAAAATAGAGTACAGAGGAAATTTACTAGAATGTTACCTGGGTTTCAGCACCTAAGTTACAGAGAAATGTTGAACAAGTTAGATCTTTATTCTTTGGAGCGTAGAAAGTTGAGGGGGGACTTGATAGAGGTATTTAAAATTATGAGGGGGATAGATAGAGTTGACGTGAATAGGATTTTTCCATTGAGAGTAGGGGAGATTCAAACAAGAGGACATGAGTTGAGATTTAAGGGGCAAAAGTTTAAGGGTAACATGAGGGGGAACTTCTTTACTCAGAGAGTGGTAGCTGTGTGGAATGAGCTTCCAGTAGAAGTGGCAGAGGCAGGTTCAATATTGTCATTTAAAAAAAAAATTGGATAGGTATATGGACAGGAAAGGAATGGAGGGTTATAGGCTGATTGCAGGTCAGCGGACTAGGTGTGAGTAAGTGTTCGGCACTGACTAGAAGGGCCAAGATGGCCTGTTTCCACACTGTAATTGTTATATGGTTATATTCTGCCATCATATTTGACCTACCAAAATGAACCACTTTACACTTACCTGGGTTGAACTCCATGTGCCACTGCTCAGCCCAAATTTGCATTCTATCAATGTCCCACTGTAACCGCTGAGCCCGCCACACTATCCACAACACGTCCAACCTTTGTGTCATCAGCCAACTTACTAACCCATCCCTCCACTTTCTCATCCAGGTCATTTATAAAAATCATGAAGAGTATGGGTCCCAGAACAGATCCCTGAGGCACTTCACTTGTGACTGACCTCCAGAATATGCAGAATATGAGCCATCTACAACCACTCTTTGCCTTCTGTGGGCAAGCCAGTTCTGGATCCACAAAGCAACGACCCCTTGGATCCCATTCCTCCTTATTTTCTCAAAAAGCCTTGCATGGGGTACCTTATCAAATGCCTTGCTGAAATCCTTATACACTACATCTACTGTCTTCCTTCATCAATGTGTTTAGTCACATCCTCAAAACATTCAATCAGGCTCACAAGGCATGACCCTGCCCTTGACAAAGCCATGCTGACTATTTCTAATCATATTACACTTCTCCAAATGTTCATAAATCCTGTATCTCAGAATCTTCTCCATCAACTTACCAACCACTGAGGTAAGACTCACTGATCTATAATTTCCTGGGGTATCTCTACTCCCTTTCTTGAATAAAGGAACAACATTCACAAATCTCCAATCCTCTGGAACCTCTCCCGTCCCCATTGATGATGCAAAAATCATCACCGGAGGCTCAGGAATCTTCACTTTCACCTCCCACAGTAGCCTGGGGTACAACTCATCTGGTCCCAAACTTGATGCTTTCCAAAAGCTCCAGCATATCCTCTTTCTCAATGTCTACATGCTCAAGCTTTTCACTCTGCTGCAGGTCATCACTACTATCACCAAGATCCTTTTCCATAGTGAATACTGAAGCAAAGTATTCATTAAGTACTTCTGCTATTTGCTCCGGTTCTATACACACTTTCCCAATGTCACGCTTGATAGATCCTATTCTTTTGTGTCTTATCCTCTGGATAGTCTGGAAGATTGCCAGAGGTTACAGTGGGACATTGATAGGATGGAGGACAGGGCTGAGAAGTGGCAGATGTTGTTTAACCTAGATACATTTGAGGTGGTTCATTTTGATAGGTCCAATTTAAAGACAGAATATAATATTAATGGTAAGACTCTTGGTAGTTTGGAGGATCGGAGGGACCTTGGGATCCGTGTGCAGGACACTCAAAGCTGCTGCACAGCTTGACAGTTTTGTTAAGAAGTCATATGGTGTGATGGCCTTCAACCATGGGACTGAGTTCAAGTGTTGTGAGATAATCTTACACCTATACAAGACCTTGGTTAGATCCCACTTGTGTTCAGCTCTGGTCACCTCATTACAGGAAGGATGTGGATACCATAGAGAGACGACAGAGGAGATTTACAAGGATTTTGCCTGGTTTGGAGAGCCTGCCTTATGAGAATAGGTTGAGAGAACTTGACCTTTTTTCCTTGGAGTGACAGGAGGTGAGAGGTGACCTGATGAGAGGCATTGATTGTGTAGATAGTCAGAAGCTTTTTCCCAGGGCTGAAATGACTAACACGAGGGAGCATAGTTTTAAGGTGCTTGGAAGTAGGAACAAGGGGGATGGCATAGGTAAGTTTATTTTACACAGAGAGTGGTGGGTGTGTGGAATGCACTGTCAGCGACAGTGGTAGAGACGGATACAATAGGGTATTTTAAGAGACTTTTAGATAGGTACATGGAGCTTAGAAAAATAGAAGGCTGTGCGGTAATTCTAGAGCAGGTTACATGGTTCAACATTGATTCAATGATTTCCATCATTTGAATCATTGACATGTACTGTAACATAAAAAGAATTGGTCCTAACACAGACCCCTGTTGAAGTAAGAATCCTAAAATGTCAGCCAGAGGGCAAGCAAGGAACAGTTGCTGGGATCAAATGTGTGATGAGTAGGGGAAGACTTGGGTGCCAGATGACCAAGGTATTGTCTCTGTTGACCTGAGCCTGTAGTACCGAGGTAATGGTTACATGATGGGTCGCCTGGACAAAGGATCGACCCAGGTAGGGATGGAGAGAAGTGACCAGTGTATAAGAGAATGAGCGCCACCAGTGGTGAGGTCTCTTGAGTCATCACAAGTTAGGGCACAACTGACGCTGTAGACTGATTGGAATGGGACACTGCAATTAAATGGGCTTAGGGCACTTACAAGATAAGTACCACTTGGTGTAACTTAGCAATAAAGTCTGTTGCATGCAGCATTGCATGTGCAAGGCTTATTTCTGTTGGATCTGTGAATAGTCCTTAACTTTTGGCACAACCCCTGTGGAACACCACTGGTCACTGACAGCCAGCCAGAAAAGGCTTCCTTTCTTCCCACTCTTTGCTTCCTGCCAATCAGCCACTGCTTTATCCATGTTAGAATCTTTGCTGTAATACCATGGGTTCGTAACTTGTTAAGCAGCCTCATGTGTGGCACCTTGTCAAAGGACTTCTGAAAATCCAAGTACACAACATCAACCAAGTCTCTTCTTTGTCTATCTTGCTTGTTATGTCTTCAAAGAATTCCAACAGATCTGTCAGGCAAGAATTTCCCTCGCAGAATCCATGGTGACTACAGCCTATTTTATCATGTGCCTTCGAGTACCCTGAGACCCCATCCATAATAATCGACTCCAACATCTTCCTAACACCACAGAGATCAGACTAACTGGCCTGTAGTTTCCTTTCTTCTGCCTCTCTCTCTTCTTGAAGAATGGAGTGACATTTGCAATTTTCCAGTCTTCCAGAACCATTCCAGAATCTAGTGATTCTTGAAAGATCATTATTAATGCCTCCATAATCTCTTCAGTCACATCTTGCAAAACCCTGGGGTGTATGCCATCTGGTCCAGGTTACTTATCTTCTATCAGACCTTTCAGTTTCCCAAGAGTCTTCTCTCTAAGGTAACTTCACAATCTTTATGACACATGAAACCTGGAACTTCCACCATACTGCTAGTGCCTTCCACTATGAAGACTGATGCAAAGTACTTACTCAGTTCATCCCCAATTTTGTTGTCCCCCATTACTACCTCTCCAGCATCATTTTCCAGTAGTCCGATATCTACATTTGCCTCTCTTTTACACCTTATGTACCTGAAGAAACTTTTGGTATCTTCTTCTTTAATATTATTGGCTAGTTTACTTATATATTCCATCTTTACCTTCTTAATGACTTTTTTGGTGCCTGAGTCCCATCATCATTGTACCAGAAACCAAATGTATCCAGAGCTGAGGGCCTGGACCAATTAAAGTTACAGTTCATCTGTTTTTCTGAAGGGCATGGTAAAACAGACACACACATTTCTACATGTGCCAGCACAACCATACAAACCAAGCAAATGGAGATATTGGTCCTATTTGCATGTTTGTAAGTCATTCATAAGAAAGTATTCATGGCTATTACATCTGTCAGAGAAAGGAAAAAGTACTAATCCAACCACAATCATTGGTGCTCTCAGTGGTTTCATTTTTCTACTTCATTAGCCACCTTCTTACGGTCAGAGCGTGATCCCACAACGGCTTCTCTCTTACCTCAATGGCTATACTAGTGACCAGTAAAACCCAAAATCGTCCTTCAAAGTTCCAAAAAGTTCTTCCTTTTAAATTTCCGTACTAGCACGTTATCTTGGAACTCAATGCTGCAGCACTTAGCATCTTCTGCTGGTTTCTAAGATTGCGCCGCATATGGCAGCCGTGTTGTAAGCTCCATACAGTGTACTGCTAATTTCTGCAATTTCCTTCCCATTTCTTGTTCAAAAAGCTGATAGTCCTATCAGATATTATCGACTGACTCTTCTGAAAATCGGGAAGACAGCATTTACCCACAACATGCCTCCTTTTCTACACTGGGGTCCCTTGCTTACACAGTCCATGGGAGGCTCATTTATTACACCATCACTGCCTCAGAAGTGGCATCAGAGGCGAGGGACAAGGGCCGGCATCCTGGTTGAGATGTTATGCTAATTGGCTGCCACTCCCTCGTGTACTCCTGGCTAATGTTCAGTCTCTGGACAACAAGCTGTGTCTGCTGAGAGCTGGAATCTCCTACCAGAGGGAAACAAAGGAATGTAACATTCTGTGCTTTGTGGAGACCTGGCTGATGGAGGAGATACTGGATGACACCATTGAATCCTGTTCCAGGCAGACATGTCTAAAAACCTCTCTGGAGGAGGGGTATACTTCATGGTCAATAATGCTTGGTGCAAACCCTGGAATGTGCATGCCCTCAAATACTTTTGTTCCTAGGATCTGGAGTACCTTGTACTGCTGTGTAGACCTTTCTGGCAGCCTAGGAAGTTCACGGCTATTACTATCTCAGCTGTGTATATTCCACCACAGGTAGATAATGACCTGATTCTCAAGAAACTGTACAAGACCATCAGCACACTGGAGACTGTACACCTGGAGGCCGCTTTCAAAATCGCTGTAGACTTTAATCGTGTGTCGCTGATTAATGTCTGTCTGAAGTTTTGTCAACACCTCCAAGTGAGCACACGGGGAGACAGCACATTCAATCACTGCTACCCTCCCTTCCACAAAACTTACAAAGTGCTTCTCTGTCCACTGCTTGGGAAGTCTGACCACTCCTCCATCCTGCTTCTGCCCATGTACAGGCAGAAGCTGAAACAAGAGCAACCAAAATTAAAACTGTCCATTATTGATCTGGCCAATCAGTCTGCATGCTACAGGATGTACTATATGCAAGTGAGGGCAAGAATAGCATGATCAGGTGTATTAATGTGTGGCTGAGAGACTAGTGTAGGGGGCAGGGCTTCAGATTCCTGGATCACTGGGACCTCTTCTGGGAGAGGTACAACCTGTACAAAAAGTACAGGTTACGCCTGAACCCAAAGGGGTCCAATATCCTAGTGGACACATTTAATAGAGCTGTTAGGGAGGGTTTAAACTAATTTAGCGGGGGGGGGGTGAGAACCAGAGTGATAGGGTTGAGGAAGGGAAAAACAGAAATAAATCAAGGATAGCGAGGAACAGAGATTATGGAAAGAACAGGCAGGAAATGAGACTTAATCACATCCAGTGGCATGAGTTACAGGGCAATAGAGGCATGGTGCAGTTAAAGTAGAAAGCAACAAATACTGGCCTGAAAGTGTTAAATTTGAATGCACGCAGCATAAGAAATAAAATGGATGATCTTGAAATTCGGCTACAGATTGGCAAATATGATGTTGGGGCCATCTCTAAAATTTGGCTACAAGATGGCTGGCATTGGGAGCTGAATGTCCAAGGATATATGGTGTATTGGAAAGATAGGTTAGTAGGCAAAGTAGGTGGTGTGGCCCTGTGTATAAGAAATAATATTAAATCATTAGAAAGAAATGACACAGGATTGGAAGGTGTAGAATCTCTGTGGGTTGAGTTAAGAAATGGAAGGGTAAAACAGCAGTCAGGATGTGGATTACAAATTACAGCAGGAGATAGAAATGGTGTGTCAGAAATCATGATAATCGTTGGGGATTTTAATATGAAAGTGAATTGGGAAAACCAGATCAATACTGGACCTCAAGAGAGAGCATTTGTCGAATTTGTGCTCAGTCCTGGTCGCCTCACTACAGAAAGATGTGGAAACCATAGAAAGGGTGTAGAGGAGATTTACAAGAATGTTGCCTGGATTGGGGAGCATGCCTTATGAGAATAGGTTTGTTTTATTAAAAAAAAATTATTGAGTTTTCAAATGATTACAGAAAGAAAGAAAAAAAAATTATCAACCCTTCCCCCCTCCCCTTAACCCCTCCCCCTAACATATCCCTATAGAAAGAAAGAAAGGAAGCAAGCAAGCAAGCAAGCCTGGATATCGGAAGATCCCCACATGCTCCACGGAGTTCATAATAGCTTTAGTATATATATTTATTTCTTATGAGAATAGGTTGAGTGAACTCTGCCTTTTCTCCTTGGAGTGACGGAGGATGAGAGGTGACCTGATAGAGCCGTATAAGATGATGAGAAGCATTGATCGTGTGGATAGTCAGAGGCTTTTTCCCAGGGCTGAAATGGTTACCACAAGAGGACACAGATTTAAGGTGCTGGGGAATAGGTACAGAGGAGATGTCAGGGGTAAGTTTTTCACTCAGAGAGTGGTGAGTGCATGGAATAGGCTGCCAGCAACGGTGGTGGAGGTGGATACGATAGGGTCTTTTAAGAGACTATTGGATAGGTACATGGAGCTTAGAAAAATAGAGGGCTATGTGTAACCCTAGTAATTTCTAAAGTAGGGACATGTTCGGCACAACCTTGTGGACTGAAGGGTCTGAATTGTGCTGTAGGTTTTCTGTTTTTTTTTCTAATGTCTACAGGATGGCTTTTTAGAACAACTTGCTGTTGAGCCCACTTGGGGATCGGCTGTGCTGGATCCGGAGGTAATCCTAATGATTGTGCAATGATCCTTGGGGAACAGTGATCACAATACGATCGAGTTCTCATTGAAATTTGAGAGGGAGAAAATAAAATCCAATGTGTCAGCATTTCGGTGGAATAAAGGAAATTGCAATGGCATGAGAGGAGAACTGGCAGAGGTTGACTGGAAAGGGACATTTGCAGGAAAGACAGCAGAGCAGCAATGGCTGGAGCTTCTGTGAAAAATGAGGGAAGTGCAAGACAGATAAATTCCAAATAAGAATACATTTTACATTTTCAAAGGGAAAAAGGACACTACCGTGGCTGCCGAGTGAAGTCAGAGCCAAAGTAAAAGCAAAAGAGAGGGCATGCAAGGAAGCCAAAGCTAGTGGGAAGATAAAGGTTTGAGAAGCTTTTAAAGACTTGCAGAAGGAAAATAAGAAGGTTATCAGGAAGGAAAAGATGAATTATGAAAGGAAGCGGGCGACTAATATCAAAGGAGATACTAGAAGTTTTTTAAGTATATAAAGGGTAAAAGAGAGTCAAGGATAGATATAGGACCAATCTAAAATGACGCTGGAGATATTGTAATGATGCAGAGATGACAGAGGAACTAAATGTGTATTTTGCATCAGTCTTCATAGTGGAAGACATCTGCAGTATACCGAACATTCAAAAGTGTCAGGGAAGTGAAGTATGTGCAGTGAAAATTATGACTGAGAAGGTGCTCAGAAGCTTAATAGTCTGAGGGTGGATAAACTTCCTGGACCTGATGGAATGCACCCTTGGGTTCTGAAGGAAGTAGCTGGAGAGATTGCGGGGGCATTAATGATGATCTTTCAAGAATCGATAGATTCTGGCATTGTACTGGATGACTGGAAAATTACAAATGTTATTCCGCTATTTAAGAAGTGTGGGAGGCAGCGAAAACGAAACTATAGACCTGTTAGACTGACTTCAGTGGTTGGGAAGTTGTTGGAATCAATTGTTAGGGATGAGATTATGGAGTACCTGGAGGCACATGACAAGATAGGCCAAAGCCAGCATGGTTTCCTGAAAGGAAAATACTGAATGACAAACCTACTGCAATTCTTTGAGGAAATTACAAGCAGGGTAGACAAAGGAGATTCAATTGACGTGGTGTACTTGGATTTACAGAAGGCCTTTCACAAGGTGCTGCACGTGACGCTGCTTAGCAACATAAGAGCCCGTGGAATTACAGGGAAGTCACTAGTATGGGTGGAGCATTGGCTGGTCCGCAGAAAACAGAAAGTGGGAAGAAAGGGATCCAATTCTGGCTGGAAGCTGATTACCAGTGGAGTTCCACAGGGGTTGGCATTGGGACCGCTGCTTTTAACGATGTATGGCAATGATTTGGACTATGGTATTAATGGATCTGTGGCTAAATTTCCTGATGATACAAAGATAGGTGGAGGAGTGGGTAGTGTTGAGGAAACAGAGAGCCAACAGAGAGACTTAGCCATTGTTGTTGTTGTGGCTATCCCTTGAGGTTGAGGATGATGGTCTTCGTTCCGAAGTCCTAGTTATGGGCTCTCAAGTGGCTTATGAGTCCAATCAGGCTTTGGTTGTTGCTGCCTCTCTTTCCAATTTCTTCTCTCTTCTTCTAATTCTGCACATCTGTTGGCTTCGAAAGTTGCTGTTCCTTATCGGATGATGGTTTGCCAGAGTTTCCTGTCCTTGGCATTGGTTTCCCAATTGTTGATGTCAATGTTACATTTTTTCATGTTGGCTTTTAAGACGTCTTTGAAACTCTTCTGTTGTCCTGCCTATTTTACTTTGCCTTCTTTAAGCTGGGAGTAGAAGATTTGTTTTGGCAGACGTTCGTCTTTCATCCGAACAACATGACTGCTCCATCTTAGTTGGTTCTCAATGACGAAGGCTTCATTGCTCGTTGTTTTTGCTTCATTTAGCATGCTGACATTGGTTCTTCTATCTTCCCAGCTGATATTTAAGATGTTTTGAAGACAGTGTTGATGGAACTTTTCAAGTGTCTTCAGATGTCGCCGGTATGTTGTCCAGGTTTCTGATGCATACAGGAGCACTGGGATCACCACTGCTTTGTACACTAACATTTTGGTGTCTGTTCAGATATCATGATCATGAAAGACTCTTGTTCAGAGATGTCCAAAAGCTGTTCCAATGCATTTAAGATGATGTTGGATCTCGTCATTAAGGTTGACATCGGAGGAGAGGTGACTTCCAAGATACGGAAAGTGTTCCACATTTTCCAAGGTTGTTTCACCAAGTTGAATTGTTGGTTTTATCTGATTTTTCTCAGTTGGTGACAGTTGATAGATGATCTGAGTCTTCTTGGAATTGATGGCAAGTCCAATTTTCATGTATGCACAGTTAAAGGCAGTCAGAATCTGTTGTAGGTGGTTTTCTGAGAGAGCTGTAACACTGTTGTCATCTGCGTATTGGAACTCAATGAGGGAACTTGTGGATGTCTTGTTTTTGGACTTGAGATGGACAAGATTGAAAAGTCTGCCATCTGTTCTGTAGACAATTTCAAATCCTGGGGGTAGGTTATCCTTGATGATGTGGATGATTGTCGCAATGAAGATGGTGAACAAAGTTGGGGCAATCACACATCCCTGTTTTACTCCTGACCTGACTTGAAAAGGCTCACAGTTACTATTGTTGACATGACTGTGGCAAGCATGTCATCGTGGAAGAGTCTCAGGATTCAAATGTACTTTTCAGGGCATCCATAAGTGGATAGGACATTCCATAAGAGTTCCCTTAATACTGAGACAAAGGCTTTGGTGAGGTTGATGAATTCCATGTACAAAGGTTGAAGTTGTTCACAACATTTTTCTTGTAGTTGTCGCATTGTGAAGATCATGTCGATTGCTCCATGTGATGGTCAAAAACCGGCTTGTATCTCCAGAAGGATCTTCTCAGCTAAAGGCTTGAGCCGGTTGTTCATGATGCGGGTGAGGATCTTTCCTGCTGTTGCTAACAGGGAAATTCCACATTCAGATCAATCACCTTCCCTTTTGTAGATGGTAATGATTGCTGAGTCTCTAAAGTCTGCTGGTACATCTTCATTTATCCAGATCTTGATGCAGTTGGTAATGAACTGGGTTACCTCCAATTTTGTAGACCTCGGCTGGTATTCCATAGAGTCCAGTGGCCTTGTTGTTTTTCAAGGTTTGACTTCTTCAAATGTTGGTATTTTGCTTAGGGAGTTGTCAACAGGCTGTTTTGGAATGTTGTTAATCACATTTCTGTCAAATAAGAAGGTCTGATTTAGAAGATCTTCGAAGTGCTCCCTCCATCTAGACACTGTCAGCATTGGTCTTCAGGATGGTTGATCCATCTTTGCTTTTGAGAGCGGCTTGATCGTGAGTGGATGGGCCAAAAATAGCTTCAGTTGCATTGAAAAAGCCCCGAGTGTCATTGGTGTCTGCTAGTTGTTGGGTTTCCTGAGCTTTCTTCCTCCACCATTGGTTTTTCAGGCTTTGGGTGCTCTTCTGGACCACAGCCTTGCATTCCTGATAGCGTTTCCTTTTGGTAGTCGATTATTGATCATTTTGTAAGGTGATGAAAGCTTTTCTCTTTTCGCCGATGAGTTGTTGGAGTAGTTTGTTGTTATCATTGAACCAATCCTGATGTTTTTTCGTCTTGAACCCAATTATTTCTTTGCAGGAGGTGATGACAGGTGATGATGATCTCCTTGCAGAGAGACTTAGATCGTTTAGGGGAATGGGCAAAGAAGTGGCAAATCAAATGCAATGTTGGAAAGTGTATGGTCATGCATAGAAACATAGAAAACCTACAGCACAATATAGGCCATTTGGCCTTCAAAGCTGTGCTGAACATGTCCTTATCTTAGAACTACCTAGGGTTACCCATAGCCCTCTATTTTTCTAAACTCCATGTACCTATCCAGGAGTCTCTTAAAAGACCGTATTGTTTCCACCTCCACCACTGCTGCCAGCAGCCATTTCCACGCACTCACCACACTCTGTGTAAAAAACCTACCCCTGACATCTCCTCTGTACCTACTTCCAAGCACCTTAAAAATGTAACTCTCATGCTAGCCTTTTCAGCTCTGACTATCCACACGATCAATACCTATCATCATCTTATACTCCTCTATTAGGTCACCTCTCATCCTCTGCCACTCCAAGGAGAAAAGGCTGAGTTCATTCAACATTTTCTCATAAGGCATGCTCCCCAATCCAGGCAACATCCTTGTAAATCTCTTTTGCACCCTTTCTAGTTTCCACATCCTTCCTGTAGTGAGGTGATCAGAATTGAGCACAGTGCTCCAAGTGGGGTCTGAATAGGGTCCTATATAGCTGTAACATTATCTCTCTGTTCTTAAACTCAATCCCATGATTGATAAAGACCAATGCACCATATGCCTTCTTAACCACAGAGTAAACCTGCGCAGCAGCTTTGAATGTCCTATGGACTTGGACTCCAAGATCCCTCTGATCCTCCACACTGCCAAGAGTCTTACCATTAATACTATATTCTGCCATCAAATTTGATCTACCAAAATGAACCACCTCACACTTATCTGGGTTGAACTCCATCTGCCACTTCTCAGCCCAGTTTTGCATTCTATCAATGTCCTGCTATAACCTCTGACAGCCCTCCACACTATCCACAACTCCCCCAACCTTTGTGTCATCAGCAAATTTAGTAACCCATCCCTCCACTTCTTCATCCAGGTCATTTATAAAAATCACTAAGTCCCAAAACAGATCCCTGAGGCACATCACTGGTCACCAACCTCCATGCAGAATATGATCTGTCTACACCCAGTCTTTCCCTTCTATGCGCAAGCCAATTCTGAATCCACAAAGCAATGTCCCCTTGGATCCCATGCCTCCTTACTTTCTCATGGTGTACCTTATCAAATGCCTTGCTGAAATCCACAAACTCTACATCTATACCTTCATCAACGACCTGCCTCTGACTATTCCTAATCATATTATGCCTCTCCAAATGTTCATAAATCTTGCCTCTCAGGATTTTTTCCATCAACTTAACAACCACTGAAGACTAACTGGTCTATTTCCTGGGCTATCTCTACTCCCTTTCTTGAATAAGGGAACAATGTCTGCAACCCTCCAATCCTCCGGAACCTCTCCCATCCCTGTTGATGATGCAAAGATCATCGCCAGAGGCTCAGCAATCTCCTCCCTTGCCTCCCACAGTAGCCTGGGGTATATCTCGTCCTGTCCCAGAGAATTATCCAACTTGATGCTTTCTAAAAGTTCCAGCACATCCTCTTTCTTAATGTCTATATGCTCAAGCTTTTCAGTCTGCTGTAAGTCATCCATACAATTGCCAAGATCCTTTTCCGTAGTGAATATTGAAGCAAAGTATTCATTAAGTACCACTGATATCTCCTCTGGTTCCATACACACTTTTCCACTGTTACACTTGATTGGTCCTATTCTCTCACATCTTACATCTTGCTCTTCACATACTTGGTCCAACTTGGTGGCACAATAATATCTGTGCCGGACTCTGGAGCAAAGGTTCCCGAGTTCGAATCCAAGTCAGGTTGAGCGTCCAGCTAGCAACTTGGCCTCATAAAAACAAGAATAGCTTGCTACAGAAACATCATCAAAAGACGGAGCCTCGATAACTCCACTGCTGAGTTAAGGGCTATTCTTCTTCTTCTTCTTCACATACTGGTAGAATGCCTTGGGGTTTTCCTTAATCCTGCTTGCCAAGGCCTTCTCACGGCCCCTTCTGGTTCTCCTAATTTCCTTCTTAAGCTCCTTTCTATTAGGCTTATAATCTTCTAGATCTCTATCATTACCTAGTTTTTTTGAACCTTTTGTATGCTTTTCTTTGCTTTTTGAATAGATTATCAACAGCCTTTGTACACCATGGTTGCTGTATCCTACCATCCTTTCCCTGTCCCATTGGAATGTGCCTATGCAGAATGCCAAGCAAATACCCCCTTAACATTTGCCACATTTCTGCCGTACATTTCCCTGAGAACATCTGTTCCCAATTTATGCTTCCAAGTTCCTGCCTGATAGCCTCATATTTTCCATTACTCCATTTAAACACTTTCCTATCTTGTCTGTTCCTATCCCTCTCCAATGCTATGGTAAGGGAGATAGAATTGTGATCACTATGTCCAAAATGCTCTCCCACTGACAGACCTGACACTTGACCAGGTTAATTTCCCAATACCAGGTCAAGTACAGGCTCTCCTCTTGTAGGCTTATCTACATATAGTGTCAGGAAACCTTCCTGAATACACCTAACAAACTCCACCCCATCTAAACCCTTTGCTCTAGGGAGATGCCAATTGTTATTTGGGAAATTAAAATCTCCCACTATGACAACCCTGTTATTGTTACACATTTCCAGAATCTGTCTCCCTATCAGGTCCTCATTGTCCCTGTTCTATAAAAAACACCCAGTAGAGTTACTGACCCCCTTCCTGTTTCTAACTTCCACCCACAGAGACTCAGTAGACAATCCCTCCATCGCATCCGCCTTTTCTGCAGCCCTGACACTATCTCTGATCAGCAGTGTCACACCCCCACCTCTCTGGCCTCCCTCCCTGTCCTTTCTAAACCATCTAAAGCCTGGCATTCTAAGTTACCATTCCTGCCCCTGAGCCATCCAAGTCTCTGTAATGGCCACAACATCGTAGCTCCAAGTACTACTAAGCTCATCTGCTTTGTTCATAATGCTTCTTGCATTAAAATAGACACATCTCAAACCATCAGTCTGAGCACATCCCTTCTCTATCACCTGCCTATCGTCCCATCTCACACTGTCTACAAGCTTTCTCGATTTGTGAGCCAACCTCCCATTCCCCATCTCTTCAGTTCGGTTCCCACCTCCCAGTGATTCAAATTTAAACTCTCCCCAATAGCCTTAGCAAACCTCCCTGCCAGGATATGGGTCCCCCTTGGATTCAAGTGCAACCCATCCTTTTTGTACATGTCACACCTGCCTCAAAAGAGATCCAGATGATCCAATGATCCAGAAATATGAATTCCTGCCCCTGCTCCAATCCCTCAGCCATGCATTTATCCTCCACCTCACTCTATTCCTGAATTCACTGTCACATGGCACAGGCGATAATCCCAAGATTATTACCTTTGAGGTCCTGCTTCTCGACTTCCTTCCTAACTCCCTGTAGTCTATTTTCAAGACCTCCTCCCTTTTCCTACCAATGTCATTGGTACACAAACCTCTGGCTGATCACCTTCCCACTTTCAAGTTATTGTGGATGTGATCAGAAACATCCCAGACCCTGGCACCTGGGAGGCAAAATGCCATCCATGTTTCTTTCCTACGTCCACAGTATCGCCTGTTTAACCCCCTAGCTATAAATTTCCCTATCACTGCTAGCTTCTTCCTTTTCCTACCATAATGAGCCACAGGGCCAGATTCTGCGTGGCCATTGTTGCTTCGCCCAGGTAGGCCGTTCACCCCAACAGTACTCAAACAGGAGTATTTATTGTTGAGGGGGACAGCCATAGGGGTACTCTCTAGTATCTGACTCTTGCCCTTCCCTCTCCTGACCATTATCCACTTATCTGTCTCCTGAGGCCCCAGTGTGACTACTTGCCTATAGCTCCTCTCTATTACCCCTCACTTTCCTTAACCAGACAAAGGTCATTGAGCTGCATCTCCAGTTCCCTAACCTGATCCCTATGAGCTGCAGCTCGACGCACCTGGCGCAGATGTAACCATTCGGGAGAACGCGAGTCTCCCGGACTTCCTACATCTGACACCCAGTACAGAACACCAGCCTCACAGACATACCTCCTGTTTCTATTCTCCAGAGGTAACTTACCTCACCTTAACCCATTATTGCCTAACCCCTGTTGAGCCAAATCCCTCCTACTCTGTCTCTCTCTACTCCGTCACCCATTCCTCTGATGCCCGCTCTATAAAGCTGTCTTCTTTTAAACTCTTCCCGCTGGTCTAACTCACATCCACACGCTTGTGCAGTCGTGCCTCGATCAAACCCTAACAGGACCAATAAGCTCCAGGACAGATTCTTCCACCAGGCCATCAGACTGATTAACTCATGCTATAAGCTATATTGACTGTCCTGTTGTATATCTTACTGTACAGACTATTTTACAAATTACTATAAATTGCACATTGCACATTTAGTAAAAAATGTAAAGATTTTTACTCCTCGTGTATGTGAAGGATGTAAGAAATGAAATCAATTCAATGGTTGCTGGGCTGCCGTTAACTGTTGATGATATTTGGTAATGCTTTTTGTGAGGGCAATACAATAGTTCAGCATACCCTTCTCCGTGTTATATACATCCATCTGCTTAAATTCCAGTGGCACATCAGATGGCAGGTGCAAGTGCCGTCTGATTATGATTTCTTGCGGGGACAGACAGGCCAATGGTTCTATGAGCAGTCGAATAGTCATCAGAACCAAAAGCAGCATCTGTTTCCACGTTAATCCAGTTTCTTCACTCAAAGTTTATTCATAATTGTTCCATTCATCATTTCTACAAGGCCCGCTGACTGAGGATGGTGGCGACACAATAGAAATTTTGATCTACCTGTAAGGCGTAGCTTGTTCTTTAATGACTTTGCCAGTGAAATGGGTACTGTTGGGACTTGATATTTTCCCAGGGATCCCAAATTGTGGGATTGTTTCCTCTAATAAACATTTTGCCACCATAACTGCATAATTCTTTCTACAAGAAATGCTTCAACCAATGGTGAGAACAGATCAAAAATGACTAATACCTACTGATACCCATCACATTGAGGAAACTGAATGAAGTTCATCTGTAAGTGTACAGAAGGGCCATCTAATGACAGGGTATGAGTCACTGTTACTTGTACCAGTTTTCCCGTATTCTGTTAGACACATCTCATATAATGTCTACAAATTTGTTCTGTAACTTGAGATACTACAGGGGCATACCAAGTTTGGTCAGTCATTCGCACTTGCCCACATTTGTGAACCTGTGAACACATCGGGCTATCCATAGAGCTAATGGGGCCATAACGAGTCCATCTGTGTGAAGCCCCATACCATCGTGCTGCTTCCAACCCAGCTTGCCCCACTTTGCCCTTTCATGCGATGGAGTGGACTGCTCTGCTGCTCCAAACTGGGAGGTGTCATCAGCACCAATCTGCGCTTACCTCTGGAACGACAAGGGTGGCCTAATTGCAGTACGATCGGCTGCCTTATTTTTTTAAATACTTTATTCAGGAATATTACAAAATAAAGTTATTTACATAGAAAAAACCATTTGTTAAACCTGAGTCCTTATACAATAAATAAAGTTATTTACAATAAATTATGCATTGGCTCTCTGTTCCTATTCAAATTAAAGATGTTTACAATAAACCATTCATTGACTCTAACTTTAGGCAAGGATTAAAGACTTATTTACAATAAAATAAAAATTATTAACATTAAACATCCAGGCGTTGACTCTCATTCCTTTACCGAAGTTCCTTTACAGTCTATACATTTCCAGCCACTCCTGGGGCACCATGTTGACTCATCTATCCACACCACTGATGAGGGGTATTCTCCTCCCCACCCGACCCCTCCCACTCCCGTGGGTGATGAACCTTAAACTGTGGTCCTTTCCCAACAGGCCTTCGCGGTGGCTGCACCAAGCCTGAGTGTATCCCTCAGCAAGTACTCCTGCAGGCAAGAATGTGCCAGCCGGCAGCACTCAGCCACGGACATCTCCATGTGCTGGTAGACCATCAAGTTTCGGGCTGACCAAAGAGCGTCCTTCACTGAGCTGATGATCTGCCAGCAGCACCGCATGTTTGTCTCAGTGTGCATCCCCGGGAACAGCCTGTAAATCAGAGAGTCCTCAGTTACGCAGCTGCTGGGCAAGAATCTTGACACCATCCCTTCCATCCTCCTCCACACCTCTTTTGCGAACCCACAGTGTGCAAAGAGGTGAGTTCTCTGACTCCACCTCATTGCAGTCGTCCCGTGGGCAGCAGGGTGTGGAGACAATGTTCCGGGCATATAGGAAGGATCTGATTGGGAGGGCCCCTCTCACCGCCTGCCAGGCAAGGTCTTGGTGCCTGTTGGTGAGGTCTGGCAATGAGGCAATTTGCCAGATGTACTGGACAGTCTGCTCAGGGAACCACCCCACTGAGTCCATCTTATCCTTCTGCAGCCACTGCAGGACATTACGTGCCGACCACTGTCCAATAGCCTTATGGTCAAAAGCGTTGACCTGGAAGAACTTTTCTACGAAGGACAGGTATGGCGGCAATGACCAGCTGACTGGGGCATTGCGTGGGAGTGGGGCCAGACCTGTCCTTCGCAGCCAGGGTGACAGGTAGAACCTGGGCACATAGTGGTACTTTGTGCCCACGTATCTGGGATCCACACACAACCTGATGAAGCCACACATGAAGCTGGTCATCAGGGTGAGGGTGACATTGGGGACGTTTTGCACCTATTGTCCAGGAACCTGTGCATAACGGCCCGTCTGACTCGCTCCATCCTTGATCCCCAGACGAATCTGATGACGGCTCTAGTGATTTCCAAGCTGCAGGAGCGGGGGATGGGCCACACCTGCGCCAAGTACAACAGACCTGAGAGCACCTCACCCCTGATGACCAGATTCTTGCCCGTTATCAAAAGGGAGCACCCTCCCCACAGTCCCAGTTTCTGTTTCACCTTGGCAGTCCGCTCCTGTCAGTTCTTCCTGCACACCTCGGTCCCTCTGAACCAGATCCCCCACATGGTCGGGCCCGATGATGAAAGGCACAATGGATCGTTCCGGCCAGTTGCCAAAGAGCATGGCTTCGCTCTTCGTACGGTTAGCCCTGGCCGCCAGCGCCAGCTCGAACTGTTCGCAGATGTGCATAAGTCTGCAAACCGACCTCTGATCAGAGCAGAAGTCGGTGACGTCGTCCATGTACAGGGAGGTTTTAACTTGGGTCTCTCCACTGCCTGGGAGTGTCACCCCTCTTATGCCCTCATCCCTCCTGATGGCTTCAGCAAAGGGCTCAATGCAGCACACGAACAAGACAGGGGAGAGAGGCCAACCCTGCCTGACTCCAGACCTGATGGGGAAGCTGTCTGTTTCCCACCCGTCCACCTGGACTGCACTGTAGAGCAGTTTATGTCTGTGTAGAGCAGTTTAATCCAATTCCAGATTCCCTCCCCAAACCCCATCGGCCGCCTTATTACCCTTAGAGAAGTGACTATGGAAATAGATGCTGCCTGGCCTGAAGAATTCCTCCAGCATTCTCTGTGTGCTGCTTAGATTTCCAGCAGCTGCAGATTTTCTTTTGCTTCTGGTAGGATCATAAAAATGCAAGAAAACACTTAATACAGAAATCAGGATGGTTAAAAGAAAGGATGAGGTTGTCCTTGCAGACAAGGTGAAGAAGAATCACAACGTAATCAACAGATACAGTAAATTTACAGCACGGTGCTTACCCAGAAACCTCCGCGTATCCAAATTCGCCATCAGTGACGCAACGATCAAACACACTGGCTAGTCCCGAATATCGCGCATGCGCTCAGTAGACAAAAGGCTCTGGAGTTTCGGTAGCAGGTAGGAGCGGAGCTATCGGAAACAGCGTAGGCCAGGTAGCATCTACGTCAAAGAGGAAGGCCTCGGTCCGAAACGTCGACTGTTTACTCTTTTCCGTAGATGCTTTCTGGCCCGCTGAGTCCCTCCTACGTTTTGTGTCTGTTGCAACACACACACAATGCTGAAGGAACTCAGCAGGCCAGGCAGCATCAATGGGAAAAAAAGCACAGTCGGCGTTTCGGGCCGAAACCTTTCGGCAGAACTGGAGAATGAAAGGTGCGGGGAGGGGAGAGAGAAACACAGGTGATAGGTGAAACCTGGAGGGGAAGAGATGAAGTAAAGAACTTGGAAGTTGGTTGGTGAGAGAGACAGAAGGCCCTGGAAGAAAGAAAAGGGTAATGGTGATAGCCAGGTAAGGAGATAAAGTGAGAGAGGGAAAAAGGTATGGGAAATGGTGAAGGACAGGAGGGGGTGGGGAGCATTACCGGAAGTTTGAGAAATCAGTGCTCATCCCATCGGGTTGGAGGCTTCCCAAAATGGAATGTAAGGTGTTGTTCCTCCAACCTAAGTGTGTCCTGATCACGACAGTGGAGGGGACCATGGATGGACATATCGGAATGGGAAGTGGAATTAAAATGGGTTGCCACTGGGAGATCCTGCTTGTTCTGGCGGACGGAGCATAGATGCTCAAGCGGTCTCCCAACCTATGTTGGGTCTTTCACTGATATACAAGAGGCCACATTGGAAGCACCGAATGTAATATATGACCCCAACAGACTCATGGGTGAAATGTCGCCTCACCTGGAAGGACTATTTGGGGCACTGAATGGTAGTGAGGGTGGAGGTGTAGGGGGCAGGTGAAGCACTTGTTCTGCTTGCAAGGGTAAGTACCAGTAGGGAAATCAGAGGGGAGGGACGAATGGACAAGTAGGGAGTGATCCCTGCAGAAAGTAGGGGGGAGGGAAAGACGTGTTTGGTGGTGTGATCCATTTGGAGAAGGCAGAAGTTTCGGAGAATTAAGTGCTGGACGCGGTGGCTGGCTGGGTGATAGGTGAGGAAAGAAGAACCCCATCCGTGGTAGTGTGGCGGGAGGATGGGGTAAGAGCAGAAGTGCATGAAATGAAAGAGATGTTCTAGAATGAAGGCAGTGTCCTCCTTTTTCAAAGAAAGGGGCTTCCCTTCCTCCACCATCAGTGCTGCCCTCAACCGCATCTCTTCTATTTCTAGCATGGCTGGTCTTACCCCATCCTCCCACCACCTTACCAGGGATAGGGTTCCTCTTGTCCTCACCTATCACTCCATCGGTGAGACCTGATGCAGATTGGGAGACCACTTCACTGAGCATCTATGTTCCGTCTGCCAGAACAAGTAGGATCTTCCAGTGACCACCCATTTTAATTTCACTTCCCATTCACATTCTGATATTCTGATATGTCCATTCATGGCCTCTTCAACTGTAGGGATGAGGCCACACTTAGGTTGGAGGAACAACACCTTATATTCCATTTGGGTAGTCCCAACCTGATGGCATGAACATCAACTTCTCAAACTTCTAGTAATGCCTCCACAACCCCCCCCCCAACCATTTCCCATCCCCTTGTCACTCTCTCATGTTATCTCCTTGCCCGTCCATCACCTCCCTCTGGTGCTCCTTCCCCTACTCTACCCCTTCTGTCTCTTTCACCAATCAACTTCCCAGCTCTTTATCCCTCCCCTTCCAAGTTTCACTGGCATTTCTCTCTCTCCCCCCCACCCCCCCCCCCCAACTTTCAAATCTACTCCTCAGCTTTTTTTCCTCCAGTCCTGCGGAAGGGTTTAGCCAGAAACGTCAGCTGTACTTTTTTCCGTAGATGCTGTATGGCCTGCTGAATTCCTCCAGCGTTTTGTGTATGTTGCTCGGATTTCCAGCATCTGCAGATTTTCTTTTGTGTCTGTTGCTTGGATTTCCAGCATCTGCAGATTTTTTTGTCTTTCATAAACACCGGCATCTGCACCCCGACTGAGGGACAATTGCTGTAAGCTCTGGACACACTGAGACCCCACAAACCTGGGACAATCCTGTTCCTTCCCCTCTCTCTCAGCCCCACGAACCGTACCCAAGCCCAGGGAAGTTTTCTGCTGGTGAGCAAAGATGCTGCGCCATTCTAGCCACGCATGTGCATCACTGGGACTATATCGGACAGACGGGTTTCTAGGTACTGAGGCAGCCATGGGTGGTAGTTCCAGTGCATTCCCCGCCAGTCCGTAGAGTGTGTAGGCGCAGGGACTAGGAACAGATGGATCTGTCAGACACGGCTGAGCTCCTGCTATCTAAGTCCAATGACAAACAAGATAAAATCTGCAGAAGCTGGAAACCAAGCAACACACACAAAATGCTGGAGGAACTCAGCAGGCTAGGCAGCATCTGTGGAAGAGTACAGTCCTCTTTTCCATAGATGCTGCCTGGCCTGCTGAGTTCCTCCAGCATTTTGTGTGTGAATCTAAATACAAGGATTAGAAACTTAGAACAAAATATAGTTCCGAGGTCATCTCGGATGAAGAGTCTACCTTCCAATCAATGAAATTTATCATTTAGTGCTGTATTGAAAAAAGAACAATATCATTCCATTGGCTTTTGTTTTTGGGCAAAAGATACTGGAGCAGAATTAGGCCATTTCGCCCATTGAGTCTGCAACCCCAATGTCTGCCTTCATCCCTTCATGCCCTGACCAGTCAAGAACCTACCAACCTCTGCATTAAATATACATAAAGACTTACCTCCACAGCCAGCTGTAGTAATGAATTCCATAGATTCACCACTCTCTGACTAAAGAAAATCTTTCTCATCTCCCTTGTAAAAGAATGTCCCTTCCTCACCACTGACTCAACCTGCCAATTAACCTTTAGAGAATCCTGCAGCAGATGCCCATCTTCTTGTCAAGGTGATTTACCTACCTTCAGCTCTTTCAGTTTCCACAGAATCTTCTCCCTGGTAACGTCACTCGTTTCTGAGCCCCAATACTCTTGAACTTTTACCATACTGCTAGTGTCTTCCACAGTGAAGACTGATGCAAAATACTTAACTGGTTTGTTCACCATTTCCAGAGAAAATTTATTGAGAAAATCACTTTTGTTCTACTTCCTCTTGTTCTGGACCTTTCTACTGGTAAGAACATGTTGTGTATATTTTCTCTGGGTACATAATGATATCAAACACTTTGTCCCGGGCAACAAGTAATCTGTAGCTTTCACAACCCATTTCACAATATGCCACAATCCATTGAGAAAGTCTATTCCCCTCTCCTTTATAGTCATTTGCATTACCATCGATGAGTTCATCACTGTCAATCATTTGCACAGAAGAGTTCAGTGTAATTGGAAAGACTCCAGGATCAGCCATGTAATATCATGTGTTCTTTGTAGTACTTTGGGGGACATGACAAGAACTTCAAATGATACTAATGTTCCCTCTAATTTAGTTTTTCAGCAACTGCACAGGCCAACTATTGGTCTGAGCAAGAAATTCTTACACAGCCTGAAAACTATGTGGCACTTTAAATTAACATTAAAATTAAATTAAAATTCCAGCTGTGCAGAGACAAAGGCTATCTGTGTGTGTATTTCAGTTACTGCATGGCCGTGCACCCATGCAGCTGAGGGACAAGTGAATAATACTGTTGGAGAGAGTCAAATTGAGCCACGTCACAGATGAAAAATCCCATTCCAATACAAACAGGAAAATCATCAAAGAATTTGATGGCCACTCCAGATGTTTGATCTGTGCCCAGTTAGACGATGAGGAGTTGTTCCTCCAATTTGGGTTCAACCTGGCTGCAAAAGTGTTATGTCAGAGACCACCATAGTGATGAAAATTAACTCAACTGAAGTGCTGTCCTTCACCCATTGATGACTTTTGTAAATCTTATTACAGGTTAGAAACGACAGCGAATCAGTGTACGGGAATCTCAAACACAACAACACATCAGTTTTGCTGCCTCTGTCCAGATATTTCCTTTATAAAACCAATGTATCTGTTGTTGATCTTTGGAGATGAAGAAGTATCTCTTCCCAGCCTGAAATGTGCTTTGTGTCTGAAATGAAGTTTTCTGTTGTAACTCAATGGAACCAGGGTGCTGAAAATATACCAGCATTTGTTCACCAGAGATCAGTTCTTCAACTGCAGTAATTGTACAAGTATTTTCCTACATCTGACATCAATTTGTTGAATTGCCAGAGAATTGATAGAGAACTGTGGAAAGGAATTCTCTCACTCATTCCAGAAGAAGACACACTAGCAAAATCACACGGAGGAGAAGCCGTTCACCTGTTCTGTGTGTGGGAAGGGATTCACTCACTCATCCAACCTACAGACACCAGCAAGTTCATATGAGAGAAAGGCTATTCACTTGTTCTGTGTATGGGAAGCGATTCACTCAGTCACCCAGCCTACAGGCACACCAGTCAATTCACACTGGGGAAATGCTGTTAACATGCTTAGACTGTGGGAAGGGATTCACTCGGTCATGTGACCTACTGGCGCACCAGTCAGTTCACACTGGGGAAAGGCCATTCACTTGCTCAGACTGTGGGAAGGGATTTACTCGGTCATCCAACTTACAGAGACATCAGCGACTTCACACTGGGGAGAGGCCATTCACCTGTTCTGTGTGTGGGAAGGGATTCATTCGCGCATACAGACTGCAGACACACCTGTCAGTTCACACTGGGGAGTGGCCTTTCATCTGCTCAAACTGTGGGAAGGGATTCTCTCAGTCATATGACCTGCTAGCACATCAGACAGTTCACAGTGGGGAGAGGCCATTCACCTGCTCAGATTGTGGGAAGGGATTCACTCACTTATCTAGCCTACAGAGACACAAGAGAGTTCACGCTGGGGAGAAGCCATTCACCTGCTCAGACTGATGGAAATGATTCACTCTTATTGAACTGAAGGTATATCTGCAAGCTCACTAAGGGGAAAGGCCATTCACATCAAATTAAGTTTAATTATTTTTTAAACCATATGTAAATACAACTGAACGAGACAGCGTTCCTCTGGGGCCAAGGCTGGAAACATTCAAAAATACCAAGTGACATAATAAAAGTCGCGAGCAAAGAAAGATATTCACTCAATAAAAAATCATATATATAGTCCAGGACCCTGAGCGACAATGTCCGGTGGCCGATGGTAGTCCCCCAGCGTTGTGCAGGCACACATGATACAGCTTGTCATTCCACCGCTCAAACACAAGATGGCAGTATGAATGGACGAATCCAGGCCCCAGCTGTGCTCAGACACCAAACCTGGACTGCAGCAGCAGACAAGTCCGAAGTTTCAAGAATAGTCTTCAGTATCACCAAGGCTACACAGCTTCCATGTTGTCTGTCCACCCACCAGACCAGGGTAACAGGCCTGCAGCCACTTACATGATCACAGGTGAAATGTCCGAGCTAATCTCTGACGGTTGTACTTCACCAAACTGTCTCCTTCAACGTCTTTCAATATCCTGACTTGCTCCTTCTCTACCATCCTGACCTCGGCTGGCTCCGCATGCTCTGAACGTGGGAAGAGATTCACTCAGTCATCCAACCTTGTTGCACACTGGGGAAGGTGGTTAAATAAGCTGCATGCTTAATGTTAGGATGTTTGGATATGGTCCAAGTGCAGAGAGAAGCTCAGCTAAGTGGGTCAGTAGTTCACAGGCTTTAATGAAACTTTGCAGAATTTTAAGGGAAAGAAAAACAATAAGCACTAAGCCAACAGGACCAATAATTAAAACTCTGAAACTGAATGTAAAATGTCAATGCTGCTTTTGAAAGCAATATCTAAATACTAAACGAATACTGCTCATTTCCAGCGTCAGTCTAAACAGTAGTCCTCTTTCTCAGACACGGACAAAGGTAGGCAGGAAGCATAACGTTGCTGTGCTTTGCTCAAGTCTCGACAAGACCACAGTGAAAAGGAGGAAGTTAAATGCTGCCATAATGAAACAGTAATTAGCTGGGAAGTGCATATTCAAAAGCGCAATTGCCGAACCTGTTAGGTAGTCTGCCAGTGGAGGTGCATAGACCACGCAGTTGACACTAGATATTTCACCATCACAGCTGCTGACTCCAGAGGCAAGTTCAAAGTTGGTATTGAATTCGGCAATTATTGTTGCAACTCATCAAACCTGGTTCTGCACCCTTATCACTGGGCATGGGTGGAGTTTATTCTGCTGATGTTCATCTTTAACAGGACTGAAATTTAATATTCTGGATCTATGACAAATAAATCAGTCCCATTTGTAAACTGTGTCCCAGGAGTCCAGTGACTCTACAACACACCCAGTGTACAGTAGAGAGTCAACTCAGCCCAGCTGGACACTGTGGGTGTTTCTGTTCCACGTTCCGCTCTTCCTATATTGGTGGTTAACCTCCTTATTCCCTGCTCATTTTCAGTTATTGTTGTTACAAGGATCTACCCCTTAGTAATAATGATCAGCAAGCACATAGAGAATCTGTAATTACCGACAAGTGTCCTTATTGTCTCAATGACAGAACACATGAATTTACACAATTGAATACCTGTGTACACATCTACGAAGTTTTTCTGACCCTCTGTGAACAGATGGATGTTCAATGGAGCAGAGTTTGAAACCGGAACGGGTCAACACAGGGCAGAGTTTGGGGCACTGGACAATGGTCAGTGTGTAAGAGCACATGGTGAGAAAGGAATCAACAGGGGGTGTGGCAAAGAATGGCAGAGTAACAACATTTGGAAGCTGACGGACAGTCTTGAGATACTTTGTTGAGCATGGGGGTCTTGGTATGGAGTAGACGTGTGTGCCGGGAGCTGCGCCTACCTTCACCTTTTACCTCACCCAAATAGCAGTTAATTCTATTTTTTAAGTGACTTAAGTGAGCTGCAACCGGCTGAACGAATTGACAAAGCCAGGGGAGGGGAAGTAACAAGGAAAGGGCTCAGGAGAAGAAGATTTTGGCGAGGGCTCCGCGAAGCTAGCGGGCCCAGCTACCAGCGAAGAAGTAAGTCCTTGAGGCGGTAAACAAACTGTACAGTTTGGTAGACGGGAGACATGCAGAGCACAGTAAGTCGATCATGAACTTAACAGCGGCTCTAACCGAGGTCAGTAAGCGTGTTTCTTTAATGGAGGATGCCGACGAATCGAAGAGTTGGAGAAGCGGCATGAAAGTCTAATATCCCAAAACACGCAGCTACAGGCTAAGATGGATGACCTTGAAGCCGGGTCTCGCCGTCAAAACATTCGCATTATCGGGATTCAGGAGAAAGCCGAAAACAATAAGCCGACGGATTTTGTAGCCACGTTGCTTCCGGAGTTGCTGGGGGAAGAACATTTCCATCAGCCGATTAAAGTGGACCGTGCCCACCGGAGCCTAGCACCTGCTAAAAATGGTAGGCCAAGAGCTATTGTTGCGAGGCTACACCATTATCAGGTTAAAGAGCTGGTGCTACGGTTGTCCAGGGAGAGAGCTCCACTGCTATATGACGGGCGTACGGTGTTCATTTACCCGGATTTAACTTCGGCCACCATGAAGAAAAGTCAAGATTTTCAGTACATTAAGGAGAAATGAAAGGCCAGGAAAATTAGGTGTGGATTCCGGTATCCGGCGACGTTCGTGGTTACAGTTAACAATAGCACCAGTACATTTAGCACTGCAGCCGTAGCGGGGGAGTTCCTGAACCAAGAAGTTAAAGATTAGCATTCGGACACCGTATAAAGCTAAAAACGGATTAACGCTGAGTAACTGGATTCATCGTTGATAGATAGCGGCTTCATCTGGAGACTGTTATGTTCAGCGCACGAGGAACTGAAAAATAAGCTCACACTAAGATGTGAGTGAGGACTGATTGTTATTGTTTATTTTTATATTTCATGGTGTATTTGTGAAGAGGTGTTTCTCCCGTGTTTAGTGAGTAATGGGCAGCTATCTTGCTATTCGGGGCCATGTGTTGGCCCGTGGATATAACTTTGACTTTAGGTTAAGTGTATGGAAGTACTACTCCTGGTGTGTTTTTTTTTAATCTTTGGGAGGGTTTTTTGCGTTTCTCAAGGGGTTGTTACAGCACTTCTATTTGTTCGAGTTGCAGTTTGTGTTATGCCGCGACCATACAGCATATTTTTTTGTTAAGCAGCAGATATGACATCTAATTCGCATATGCACAGCATTGGTGAAGCTAAATTTGTTAGCTGGTATGTACGGGGGATGAATAGTCCGCTGAAGAGAGGGAAGGTGTATGCACATCTTTGTATACTCAAAGCTGATATTTGTTTTCTCCAAGAAACGCACATTAAGAAAACAGTGGAGAAAGTACTTTGTCCCTCCTGGGTACCTCAGGTCTACCAGTCGAATTTTAGTACTAAAACTAGTGGTGTTGCAATCCTAATAAAAAAAAACATACCGTTTGGTCACACACAATCTATCGCTGACCAGCACCAATAAGCACCAATGATGTGGGCGATATTGATGATTCCACTCTTTGGGAGGCCATGAAGGCTGTTACTAGAGGTTGCATAATAGCATATGAGACAGCAGGAAAAAGAAGATTCAAGAAAAGGTTAACTGAAGTAGATAATCAGTTGGCAAATCTGGAAGCCTCATAAAATAAACCAGGAATCAGAATTACTTAATAAGATTACTGCCTTACCGTATGAGTATCATTCTATAATGTCCAAGAATGTTGCAAAACTACTGACACAAGTCAGACAGAGGTATTTTGAGTTTGGTGAAAAGCCCCATAAGTTATTAGCCCGTCAGTTAAGACAGATGCAGGCCTTCGGGGCCATACATCGTATAAAGGCAAAAGATGGCTTTTTATTGACATACCTGGAAAAAATTAATAAGTGTTTTGCTGAGTTCTATGCTAATGTTTACCAATCACAAGGAGGTCCGGACGTTGAAGTTATGAAAGCATTTTTTGATCATCTGAATCTGCCCACGCTGTCAACAGATTCAGTAAATACACTTGATGCCAATATAAGCCTAGATGAGATCAAGAAGGTCATCTCTTCCCTCCCCAATAATAAGGCAGCTGGTCCGGATGGTTTTAGCATGGAGTTCTTCAAAGTATTTGGTCCAAAATTGTCACCTCTGCTCTTAAGAATGTTTAATCACTCCAGGACAGCTTCCAGATTGCCACTTACTTTATGTAAAGCCAATGTTTCTCTGATTCAAAAACTAGGCCATGATCCCGAGGTGGTTTCATCATATCGCCCCATTTTGTTGCTGCCCATTGAAACCAAAATTCTCGGGAAAGTCCTGGCCAATAGGTTAAAAGAATGCATTTGTTCTATTATTCATCTGGATCAAACTGGCTTTATGCCAGGTAGACATATGCATTTTAATCTGCATCATCTTTTCAATGTTTTATATGCAAAACATGCAGAAGAGGCTGCAGTCATTTCATTAGATGCGCAACATGTGTTTGATCAAGTGGAATGGCTATATATGATGTTTGCACTTAAGAAATTTGGATTTGGACCATCTTTCATCAAATGGATTGAGATAATTTATTCACACCCCCATTTGCCTCTATTAACACTAATCAGAATATTTCATCGTGGGACTCATCAAGGCTGCCCCCTTCCTCTGTTTTTGTTTGCAGTTATCATTGAGCCACTGGCTGTTAGCATCAGACAGGACCCTTTGATATCTCCCATTGATATGCATGGACATAAACATCACCTTTCATTATACGCTGACGATGTCCTTTTACATATCTCTAGCCCTCAAATGACAATGCCCGCCCTTCTGACTCTAATTAATAATTTTGGTAGTTTCTCAGGTTTCTCTATTAATTGGGATAAGAGTGACTCCCAGTCACTGCAGTGGTTAATACAGAGTATTTACAGTCTATTCCCTTTAAAATAACTTATGATAATTTTTCCTATCTTGGTATGTCTAATGCAAAAAAACCCAGCTGACCTTTTGCAAGTGAATTGGCTAAACAAGGTTGAACAGGTTAAATGCAATATTGACATTTGGAAAACCCTTTCAATTTCTTTGGTGGGGAGGGTTAACAGACAGACAGACATACTTTATTGATCCAGAGGGAAATTGCAATCAAGATGGTTGTACTGCCACAATTTCTTCATCTTTTCCAGTCATTTCCATATTTTATTCCTCTGTCATATTTTAAGCAATTGGATTCAATTATTTTACCCTTTATTTGGAATAATAAAGCCATTAGAATTGCTAAAAAAAGCACTTGTCAAAGCTCAAGGAAGCAGGAGGTTTTGCCCTACCAGACGTTAAAATGTATGACTGGACTGCCCACCTATCCATTCTTGCATGGTGGAAAAAAGGCCTGCCCTCTACCTCAGACTCGTGCCCAGCATGGTTACTCATAGAGTGAGTGCTTTGTAAGAAGACTTCCTTACCAGCTCTCCTTAATAGCCCCACTGCAGTTAATAAGTCACATTTTAGCAACAGCTTTTTGGTTGGCAGCACTATAAGAATGGAAGCAGATTCAACTACACATTAAGGCCCCAAAAACTTATATTGACATTCCAATTTGTGACAATCATTCCTTTTTGCCTGGCCTAAATGATACTGTTTTTTCATCCTGGAAATAGAGTGGCATTTTGTAGTGTAGGTGACCTATATATTAATGGAAACTTTGCCTCATTTGCGCAGTTACAAGCAGTTTACAATATCCCTGCATCTAGTTTTTTTATAGATATTTACAAATTCGAGATTATGTTAGGAAATATATACCTAATTTCCAAGTTCTAGAGAAACATGAGCCCCTGCAGGCAATAAATAAATTTGATCCGGTTACTTGTAGGGCCGTATTCTACTTTTATCAGATCCTACATAATGGAGCTCGGGTGAATACTGCAGGTCTTAAACAGTCATGGGTGGATGAATTGGGTATAGAACTGACAGAGGAGGTCTGGGATGAGTGTTTAAAGAGTATACATTATTGTTCAGTCAATGTCAGATACAGACTTATACAGTTTAAAACAGTACATAGACTCCATTATTCCAAAGAAAAGTTGCACAGCTTCTATCCTGATGTTTCACCAGTTTGTAATAGATGTAAATCTGAGAACAGTAACTTGTCACATTCATTCTGGTCATGTTGTAAGCTTTATGCATACTGGAAAAGTATTTTTCACAGTTTCTCTGAGGCTTATGGGAAGTGATGGGAACCAGACCTGCTCATAGCCATCCTTGGAGCAACAAGCTCCCCATCTTCAGCCAATATGTATGAAAAAGTGGCTGTATTGTTTGGAATGGTGATTGCTAAGAAGTTAATCCTACAAATGGACTCCGTGCCTATGTACGATCTGTGGCTGAGAGAACTGGCAAATGCTTTACATTTGGAGAGATTGAGACTATGTAATGTGGACAGAGGGGACATCTTTGAAAGGATATGGGGCCCTGTATTGAACTTTCTTACGGGGTGAGGACTGAGGTTTTTTGGTGCAGTGCACCTCTGCTGTGTATGTTTACTTTTGCCTTTATATTATTCTCCCTCTTGCTGCTCAGTATTTAATTTGATTTTGTTATGGTCGTGGTTTTTGTGGATGTCCTTTTTTGTTTTTGTTTGTTAAAAAATAAAAATAAAAAAAAAACTTTGTTGAGCATGAAATGTGTGTGTTTGGAATGGCAAGTTGTTCTTGTTTGATTATCCTGTAATGTATCTGGACACTTAATATATATAGTACTATCTGTAATATATTGATCATAATATAATTTGTAAGACTCTGACTCTAAAACTGGATCAGGCTTGTATTTATTGTAAGGCATAGTGCCTTTTATGAGTTTGTATTTTAAAGCAAGATATTAGTGAATGATGTTTGCCCCTTGATTATGCCTGTGTAAGTAGTTAAATTGAGTTAAACTGCCACACACAAACAATGCTGGAGGAACTCAACTGGCCAGGAAACATCTATGGAAAAGAGTAAACAGCTAACATTTGGGACCAAAACCCTTTATCAGGACTGGAGTAAAAATATGAGAAGTCAGAGTAAGAAGGTGGGACGAGTAGAGGAAGAATTAAAAGGTAGTAGGTGGGTGAAACCAGGGGTTGGGGGGGGGGGTGAAGTAAAGAGCTGGGAAGTTGATTGGTGAAAGAAATAACAGGCTGAAGAAAGAGGAATCTGATAGGAGAGGATAGAAGGCTATAGAGGAAAGGGAAGGGGTGGAGGACCAGAGAGAGGTGATAGGCAAGTAAGGAGATAAGGTGAGAGACCATAAGACACAGTTTGTTAGAAGCTGCAGCTGGATGCACCCCGCAGTTGTAGTCATCGGGGACACTGGAGGTTTCTCGACCTTCCCACGTTCCACAAGAGGAGCATTTCACTATCCTGCCATCCTGCCTGACACATCTACTGCTCTAGCTGAGCAGATATAAAGAAGAAAAGGGAAAAAAACTTAATCTTTTCTTTGTTTTCTCTGAGTGAAGCCTCTTTTTGCAGAAGCCATTAATCACCTATGACGATGGCCCAGAGAGGGAAATGGGAATGGTGAAGGGTGGGGGGGGGGGGGGGGGGGAGCATTACTGAAAGTTCAAGAAATCAATGTTCATGCCATCAGATTGGAGGCTACCCAGATGCCCACATGTTTCACACACTCTTAATCTTTTCCACGATTTAAAGTTCCCTGAACTTAAATCATCTTATTTTCACTGTGGATGTCCAGTCCCTATACACCATCATCCCGAATCAGGAAGCCTCAAAGCTCTCTGTTTCTTTCTGGACACCAGACTCAACCAGTTCCCCTGCATTACCACTCTCCTCCATCTGGCAGAATTGGTTCTCATAATAATTTTCCGTCAGATCCTCCCACTTCCTTCAAACAAAAGGTGTATCCATCGGCACCCACATGGGCCCCAGCTATGTCTGCCCTTTTGTTGGCTACGTGGAACAAACTGTGTTCCAAGCCTACACATATCACTCCCTAACATTTCCTACACTACATTGCTGACTGAAATGATGACCACATCAATTTTGCATTCAACTTCCACCCCATCCTCAAATTTACCTGGTCTATTTTTGACACCACCCTCCCCTTTCCCAATATCTTTATCTCTAGAGACAGCTTACCTACTGATAATTTTTATAAACACACTGATTCTCACAGCTACCTGGACTATATCTTTTCCCACCCTGTTACTTGAAAAAAAATGCCACCCCCTTCTCTCAATTCCTCTGTCTCCACCGCATCTGCTCTCAGGATGAGGTTTTTCATTCCAGAACTAAGGAGGTATCCTCCTTCTTCAAAAAAAAGGAGCTTCCCTTCCTCCACCATCAATACTGCCCTCAACCGCATCTCTTCCATTTCACGCACGTCTGCCCTCAACCCATTGGGGATAGGGTTCCTTTTGTCCTCATCTACCACCCCACTAGCCTCCATGTCCAGTATATGATTCTCTGTAACTTTTACCATCTCCAATGGGATCCCATCACCAAGCACATCTTTCCCTTCCTCCCCTCCACCCCCACTTTCTGATTTCCAAAGGAATTGCTACCTATGTGACTCCCTTGTCCATTCTTCCCTCCCCACTGATCTCTCCCTCCTGGCAGTTAACATTGCAAATGGAACGAGTGCTACACTTGCCCTTACACCTCCTCCCTCATGACCATTCATGGCCCCAAGCAGTCCTTCCAGGTGAGGCAATACTTCACTTGTGAGTCGGTTAGGGTCATCCACTGTATCTGGTGCTCCTGGATGGCATCCTGTATATTGGTAAGACCAAACGTAGATTGGGGACCACTGAGCACCTACACTCTGTCAGCCAGTGGCCACCATTTTAATCTACTTCCTATTCCCATTCCGATAGTTGCAATAAGGCCACGCTCAGGTTGGAGGAGCAACACCTTCCAGTAATGCTCCCAACCCTACCCGTCCTTCACCATTTCCCTATCTCACCTTATCCCCATAAGGGCACACCCCCTGCTCCATGTATACAGTGGTGCTAGAAAGTTTGTGAACCCTGTATGATCTAAAATGTGTTAAGGTCTTCAAGTAAATCTTAAAACTAGATAAAGAGAACCCAATGGAAAAAATACAACATCATTCTTGTTCATTTATTTATTGAGAAAAATGATCCAATATTACATATTTGTTGGAAAAGGTATGTGAACCTCTGGGATAATGCCTTCTACCAAAGCTATTTGGAATCAGTTGTTCCAATCAATGAGATAAGATTGGAGGAATGAGTTGCAGAGGTGCTTTCTAGCACCATTGTGGGAATCCCCATACATAACCAATAACTAACTACATTAGTCCATGTAGAATATTCATACACTAAGCCCGAGTAAGAATTATAGGTTTTCCCCTGTATAATAAACCCCAATGGTCCATGGAACAAAAGTAATTTCTTGATAATTCAGTATTCTGTCTTTCCTTCTTCCAGAGAAGATAACTTGGAGTTTGTTCTGTACATCTAATCAGGCTTCCCTTGGAATTTCACAGCAGTTCTTGTTACCAGAATCACCTGATAGGGCCTTTTCCACCCAGGAGAAAGAACGTCTTTCTTAAGCATCTTTACATGTACATAGTCTCCAGGTTTAAAGGGATGAGTGTTTAAAGGCAACAACTAGCTCTCCTTGGTTTGCTTATTGCTTCACTGAGGGCTTTAAAAATTGCTATGGTTTTCTTTGTCCAGATCCAAGACATTTGTGCATGAGTCAAAGGAGGCCGAGAACCTGCCGGCATCAGCATTCCCATATGACCATAAGATATAGGAACAGAATTAGGTCGTTTGGCATATTGAGTCTCCTCCACCATTTCATCATAGCTGAACCAATTTTCTTCTCAGCCCCAATTTCCTGCCTTCTCCCCATATCCCTTCATCCCCTCACCAATCAAGAATCTATCAACTTCTGCCTAACATACATAAAAAGCCTTGGCCTCCAAGATTGCCTGTGGCAACAGATTCCACAGATTCTCTAGCTAAAGAAATTCCACCTCATCTTCATTCTAAAAGGGCGCCCCTCTATTCTGAGGATGTGTCCTCTGATCTTAGACTCTCCCACAATAGGACACACCCTCTCCACATCCATTTTGTCAAGGCTTTTCACTATTTGATAGAATTCAATGAGGACACCCCTCATTCTTCTGAATTCTAATGAATACAAGGCCCAGAGCCATCAGTTGCTCTTCATCTGACAAGCCATTTAATCCTGGAATCATTTGAACCCTCTCCAGTTTCAGCACATCCTTTCAAAGATAAGGGGCCCAAACCTGCTCACCATACTCCAAGTGAGGCATCAACTGTGCTTTATAAAGTCTGAACGTTACATCCTTGCTTTTATAATCTAGTCCTCTTGAAATGAATACTAACGTTGCATTTGCCTTTCTTGCCAGAGACTCAACCTGCAAATTAACCTTCTGGGAATCCTGCACAAGGACTCCCAAGTCCCGTTGTACATTTGATGTTTGATTTTTTTTTTGCGATTTAAATAATAGTCTGCATTATTCCTCCTTTTACCAAAATACATTATCATACATTTCCCAACACGCTATTCCATCTGCCACTATTTTGCCCATTCTTCCAATTTGTTTAAGTCCTGCTGCAATCACATTGCTTCCTCAGCACTACATACCCGTCCATGTATCTTCGTATTTTCTGCAAACATTGCCACAGCCATCAATCCCATAATCTAAATCATTGACAAACAATGTGAAAAGTAGCAGTTCTAATACTGACCCCCTGAGGAAAACCATTAGTCTCTGGCAGCCAACTAGAAAAAGCCCCCTTTATTTCCACTTGCCTCATCCTGCCTGTCAGCCATTCCTCTGTCCATACTAGTATATTTCCTGTAATGCCATGAGCTTATCATGTGTGACACCTTATCAAAGTCCAATTAAATGACATCCATTGCCTCTCCTTTGTCCACCCTACTTGTTACTTCCTCAAAGAACTCTAACAGATTTGTCAGGCAAGATTTCCCTTGACAGAAACCATGCTGACTTTAATCTATTTTATCATTAATCTCTAAGTACCCCAAAACCTCATCCTTAATAATGGACTCCAACACTATCCCAACCATTAACTGGCCTATAATTTCCTCTTTTGTCCCCCTCCCTTCTTAAAGAGTGGAGTGACATTTGCAATTTTCCAGTCCTCCAGGACCATGTCAGAACCAAGTGATCTTTGAAAGATCATGACCAATGCATACGTTATCTCTTCAGCAACCTTTCTCAGGACTCTGGGATATAGTCCAGAATTGGAATAAGAATCAGGTTTATTATCACTGTCATGTGATGTGAAATCTGTTAACCTAGCAGCAGCAGTTCAATGCAATACATAATCTAGCAGAGAGAGAGAAAAATAAAAATAAAATAGAACATAATAAATAAACAAGTAAATCAATTACATGTATTGAATAGATTTTTAAATGTGCAAAAACAGAAATATTGTATATTAAAAAAGTGAGGTGGAGTTCAAAGCATCAATGTCCATTTAGGAATTGGATGGCAGAGGGGAAGAAGCTGTTCCTGAATCACTGAGTGTATGCCTTCAGGCTTCTGTACCTCCTACCTGATGGTAACAGTGAGAAAAGGGCATGCCCTGGGTGTTGGAGGTCCTTAATAATGGACACTGCCTTTCTGAGACACCGCTCCCTAAAGATGTCCAGGGTACTTTGTAGGCTAGTGCCCATGATGGAGCTGACTAGATTTACAACCTTCTGCAGTTTCTTTCAGTCCACTGCAGTAACCCCTCCATACCAGACAGTGATGCAGCCTGTAAGAATGCTTTCCACTGTGCATTTGTTAACACGCCAAATCTCTTTAAACTCCTAATAGAGTATAGCCGCTGTCCTGCCTTCTTTATGACTGCATCGATATGTTGGGATCAGGCTCGATCCTCAGAGATCTTGACACCCAGGAACTTGAAGCTGCTCACTCTCTCCACTTCTCATCCCTCTATGAGGATTGGTATGTGTTCCTTCATCTTACCCTTCCTGAAGTCCAAAATCAGCTCTTTCATCTTACTGATGTTGGATGTCGGGTTGTTGCTGCAGCACCATTCCACTAGTGGGCATATCTAACTCCTGTACGCCCTCTTATCACCACCTGAGGTTCTACCAATAATGGTTGTATTGTCAGCAAATTTGTAGATGGTACTTGAGCCACTCTTCCATGTGTATACAGAGAGTAGAGCAGTGGGTTAAGCACACACCCCTGAGGTGCACCAGTGTTGATAATCAGTGAGAAGGAGATGTTATCACCACAGACAGTGGTCTTCCAGTTAGGAAGTTGAGGATCCAATTGCAGACGGAGGTACAGAGGCTCAGGTTCTGCAACTTTTCAATCAGGAATGTGGGACTGATGGTATTAAATGCTGAGCTATAGTCGATGAACAGCATCCTGACATAGGTGTTTGTGTTGTCTAGGTGGTCTAGGGCTGTGTGGAGAGCTATTGATATTGTGTCTGCCATTGTGGCGATAGGCAAACTGTAATGGGTCCAGGTCCTTGCTGAGGCAGGAGTCAGTCTAGTTATAACCAACCTTTCAAAGCATTTCATCACTGTAGATGTGAGTGCTACCAGGCAATAGTCATTAAGGCAGCCCACATTATTCTGTTGGAGTTTTTTGAGGGTGTAACAAGGATGTTAGACGAGGGTAAGCCAGTAGATGTTGTGTACCTAGATTTTCAGAAGGCATTCGATAAGGTGCCACATAGGAGATTGGTGAGTAAAATCAGAGCTCATGGCATTGGGGGCAGGGTTTCAACATGGATAGAAAACTGGTTGGCAGATAGAAAACAAAGGGTAGCAGTGAATGGTGTTTCTCAGACTGGCTGGAGGTGACTAGTGGGGTACCCCAGGGCTCTGTATTGGGACCACAGCTCTTTACGATTTATGTCAATGATTTAGATGAGGGCATTGAAAACTATATCAGCAAGTTTGCTGACGATACTAAACTGGGTGGCAGTGTGACATGCGAAGAGGACGTTAGGAGAATACAGGGAGACTTGGATAGGCTGAGTGAGTGGGCAGATACTTGGCAGATGTCATTCAATGTGAATAAATGTGAAGTTATCCACTTTGGAAGCAGGAACAAGAGGGCAGAGTATTGTCTGAACGGTGTCGAGTTAGGTAAGGGAGAAATGCAAAGAGACCTAGGAGTCCTAGTTCACCAGTCAATGAAGGTAAATGAGCAAGTGCAACAGGCAGTGAAGAGGGCAAATGGAATGTTGGCCTTTGTTACAAGGGGAATTGAGTACAAGAGCAAGGATGTTCTTTTGCATTTGTACAGGGCCCTGGTGAGACCACACCTGGAATATTGTGTACAGTTTTGGTCTCCAGGTTTCAGGAAGGACATTCTGGCAATTGAGGAAGTGCAGCGTAGATTCACTAGGTTGATTCCTGGGATGGCAGGGCTGTCTTACGCAGAGAGATTGGAGAGATTGGGCTTGTACACGCTGGAATTGAGGAGATTGAGAGGGGATCTGATTGAAACGTTTAAGATAATTAAAGGATTTGATAGGATTGAGGCAGGAAATATGTTCCAGATGTTGGGAGAGTCCAGTACCAGAGGGCATGGATTGAGAATAAGTCAGTTATTTAAAACAGAGTTGAGGAAGAGCTTCTTCTCCCAGAGAGTTGTGGTGTGGAATGCACTGCCTCGGAAGACAGTGGAGGCCAATTCTCTGGATGCTTTCAAGAAGGAGCTGGATAGATATCTGATGGATAGGGGAATCAAGGGATATGGGGACAAGGCAGGGACTGGGTATTGACAGTGAATGATCAGCCATGATCTCAGAATGGCGGTGCAGACTCGAGGGGCCGAATGGTCTACTTCTGCACCTATTGTCTATTGAAAATCTAAGTACACAACATCCAC
Organism: Hypanus sabinus; assembly: GCF_030144855.1. NCBI lineage: Eukaryota > Metazoa > Chordata > Chondrichthyes > Myliobatiformes > Dasyatidae > Hypanus > Hypanus sabinus. The sequence continues at coordinate 174,370,475 of NC_082713.1, forward strand.
TAATTGTTCTTTGTCTATCCTGCTTGATATTTCTTTAAAGAATTCTAACAATTTGACAGACAAGATTTTCCCTAAAGGAAACTATGCTGCCTATGGCCTATTTTATCATCTGCCTCCAAATAGCCCAAAGCCTCGCCCTAACAATTGACTCCAACATCTTTCCAACAACTGCGATCAGACTAACTGGGCTATAATTTCCTTTCTTCTGCCTCTCTCCCTTCTTGAAGAGTGGAGTTGTACAACTTTCTGTTCCTCCAGAACAATGCCAGAATCAATTGATTCTTGAAAGATTATTACTAAGGCCTCCACAATCTCTTCAGCCTCCTTTCAAAATCCTGGGGTGTACATCATCTGTTCCAGGTGTCTTATTTACCTTCAGACCTTTTAGCTTTCAAAGAAGCTTCTCTTTCAAATTTTTTTATTATTATTATTATCCAAAATACAAGAGAACATCGAAGTAAGTAACACAATGTCTCAAAAAAGAAAAAAAAAACAATATTAAGGATTGAAAAATATGGTGACAAAAAAAAGAGAAGGAAAGGAAAAAACCTTACTAAAGCAAGAAAAAAGCGAGAAAAAAAAAGAACCCATTAGGTGTTCAACCCCAGAGCCATGCGTCATACAAAAAGCTTCTAAAGATAAACATCAAACTGCCAGCAAAAAAAAACAAAATTTACAATTAGATCCTTTAACACCATCCAGCCCAGGATCTTAAGGCACAAACTAACGGAGATGGGAGTAGACTCACACATTTTGGCTTGGATTACGGACTACTTGACAGACAGACCTCAGTATGTGCGGTTGGGAGACTGTAGGTCTGACACGGTGGTCAGCAGCACAGGAGCGCTGCAGGGGACCGTGCTCTCTCCAGTCCTGTTCACCCTGTACACATCAGACTTCCAATATAACTCGGAGTCCTGCCATGTGCAGAAGTTCGCTGATGACACGGCCATAGTGGGGTGTGTCAGGAATGGTCAGGAGGAAGAGTATCGGAAACTGATACAGGACTTTGTGATATGGTGCAACTCAAACTATCTGCGTCTCAATATCACCAAGACCAAGGAGGTGGTGGTGGACTTTAGGAGATCTAGGCCTCATATGGAGCCAGTGATCATTAAAGGAGAATGTGTGGAGCAGGTTAAGACCTACAAGTATCTGGGAGTGCAGTTAGACGAGAAGCTAGACTGGACTGCCAACACAGATGCCCTGTGCAGGAAAGCAGAGTCAACTGTACTTCTTCAGAAGGCTGGCGTCATTCAATGTTTGTAGTGAGATGCTGAAGATGTTCTATCGGTCAGTTGTGGAGAGCGCCCTCTTCTTTGTGGTGGCGTGCTGGGGAGGCAGCATTAAGAAGAGGGACGCCTCACGTCTTAATAAGTTGGTAAGGAAGGCGGGCTCTGTCGTGGGCACAGAACTGGAGAGTATGACATCGGTGGCAGAGTGGAGGGCGCTGAGTAGGCTGCGGTCAATCATGGAAAACCCTGAACATCCTCTGCACAGCACCATCCAGAGACAGAGAAGCAGCTTCAGCGGCAGGTTGCTGTCAATGCAATGCTCCTCAGATAGGATGAAGAGATCATTACTCCCCAACGCCATTCGGCTCTACAATTCAACCACCAGGGGCAAGACATGTTAAAGTGCCGGAGTTAGGACTGAGCTTAAGTTACCACTCAATGCACCTTAGTAAACTATTTAAGAACTTTTTAAAAGCTATTTATTAATGCTTTTTGGGAGGGTGATTTTAGATGCATATCATATTTATACTGAGTTAAATACTGTATGTAATTAGTTTTGCTACAATAAGTGTATGGGACACTGGAAAAATGTTGAATTTCCCCTTGGGGATGAATAAAGTATCTATCTATCTATCTATCTAATTAACTCAAATGGTAGTAATGAGCAAATGAACCCCATCTTTTCTCAAAATCAAACATGGGTTCAAAGGTTCAACTTCTAATTTTCTCCAAACTAAGACATAGCATCACTTGAGAGAACCATTGTGACAGAGTGGGAGCCGACGTAACCTACCACTTCAACAAAATGGTCTTCCTAGCTATCAATGTAACAAATGCACACTATACTACAGCTGTTGTGTCTGCTTTAAACACTATGTATGATCTCCAGTGTTGTGTTTTTTTTTAATAAACTGATTTCTGTATTGCATTCAAAGCCACCTTTAAATCCCTGCATTGCTTCAATCACTCCACTTTGGTCTTAGCTACTTGGGCTGCTTCCTCTGTTTTTTTCTCTTAACTAGCTTTTCACATTGTAACTAAAACTTGTACATCCATACTTCTCTGTGTTTATAAATCAACAAATTTATTTTTCTGGATCAGGGAAGTCACACCCTGTCCCATCATTCACTTCCCCTTTAATTCACTTAGTGGTGAATCCTTACTCAGTGCAGTCTCTCATCTTGTAGGGTTCAAATCTTATGTAATGTTACTCAGTCATTATTGTAATTTTTAAATGTAATTTGTTTTTGATTTAGGGGCAATCAATTACTACCAGTTCTCTTTGACTACCAATAATTTTGTGCATCCCAGACACTGGATCAACCCTTCCATGTATCCCTGACACTATATTTAGCTTTTACTGACTCAAGCTATGCATCCCAGATGCTGGGTTGATTCCTTAAAGTGTCCCTGGCACTGAACTATCCAATTTATTCATGCACTTTTCACATAAACATTTTTACTGCCCCAGTCATTTTGGCACTTCTGTCACTGTGCCGAATGCACTGGAGTCACGATGAAAGAACCTAATCCATTCAAGACCATAACACAGAATGCAGTGTATAAGATGATAATGAAACAGAAGCCTGAGGTCCATCTCCAGGAGGAAAAGTCCATAGGAGCAAAAAGAAACTTACTTTTCAGCAATTGCAACTACCGGGGAATTTCCTTCAGGCAGCCTCAGGGATTCTCTCACACCACCACTGTACCTGGAGAAGTGATCTTGGTGGGATGCCTGTCATGTACCTTTTGCTAGGTCTTATAACAAAGTACAGTATACTCAGAGTGGATCTATTATTAGCGAGTTTAATACTTGCAAGAGGAAGTCCACATCCACTCTTCACACTAGATGGCAGGTGGCTTCCATTTCACAGTTTACAAAGTTTGTTTTTATAAGTCTTTGGTTGTTAACTGTTCTGGCTGGCTCAGTCCTCTCACTCAGCAGCTGTAGTCTTGTTTCTCTTCTATTCAAGGCCACACAGTATACCAATCTCCTCCTTAGCTGCCTTCCCCTTGATTACTCAATAATCAGAAGTTTATATGTTTTCATTCATGTATACACTCATATAGAAAAGCACTCTAGGATTATACAGGTACCAAATTAAATATATTAAAAAATTTCAAAGTTTTGAACATATTTCCACAGTTCCCTGGTCTATAATGTGCAGTGCCTCCTGGCATCTCACCAGCTACGGAGCAAGATTCAGTACATTGTGCATTGCAAAGGGTATAGAACATAGAAATTTACGGCACATTACAGGCCCTTTTGCCCACAATGTTGTGCCAACCATGTAACCTACAGTCCTGAGGAATGGTCTTATATCCCAATGGATGATGCTCATGAATGTGCAAGTTTCAGCTAATTACTGGTTCATTTTGGCAGTTTTTAACTCTTCTTTTTTGTTGTAGTCTTGTCGAGACTTGAGCAAAGAATGTTGTCTGAGAAATAGGACTGCTGTTTTGACTGGTGCTGGAGAGGATTGGTATTCATTCAGTAATTTCAGCAGCAGTGTTGGCATTTAACTTTCAGTTAGAGAGCTTTAGTTAACAGCTTTGTTGTCCTAGCATTTATTGTTTTCTGTTCCCTTAAAATTCTACAAAGTTCACATAAAAGCTAGTGAACTGTCAACTGCTTCACTGTCTCTCTTTTTGCACAGGTCATATCCAAACATCCTGATACGAGCCTGCAGCTTAGAGTATTTAAACTTTTTCCCCAGTATGAACTCAATAGTGCACTACAAGGCTGGATGACTGAGTGAATTTTTTCCCAAATTCAGTGTACGTGAACAACCTCATCCCATTGTGAACTTGCTGATGTGCTTTTAGACCAAATAACTGAGTGAATCTCTTCCCTCAGTCTGAGCAGGTAAATGGCTTCTCTGCAGTGTGAACTCGCTGATGTACCTTCAGTTGACATGACTGAGTGAATCCATTCCCACAGTATGAGCAAGTGAACTGCCTCTCCCCAGTGTGAACTGACTGGTGTGCCTGAAGGCTGTATAACCGAGTGAATCCCTTCCCACACAAAGAACAAATGAATGGCCTCCCACCAGTGTGAACTCGCTGATGTCTCTTTAGGTTGGATGAGTGAGTGAATCCCTTTCCACATTCTGAGCAGGTGAATGGCCTCTCTCCAGTATGAACTGACTGGTGTGCCAGAAGCTCAGATGACCGAAAGAATCCCTTCCCACAGTCTGAGCAAGCGAATGGCTTCTCCCCAGTGTGAATTCGCTGATGTACCTTCAGTTCAACTGACCAAGTGAACCCTTTCCCACAGTCTGAACAGGAGAATGGCCTCTCCCCAGAGTGAACTGACTGGTGTGCTTTCAGGCTGGATAACTGAGTGAATCTGTTCCCACACACAGAACAAGTGAATGGCCTCTCCCCAGTGTGAACTCGCTGGTGTCTCTGAAAGTTGGATGAATGAGTGAATCCCTTTCCACATTCTGAGCAGGTGAATGGCCTCTCTCCAGTATGAACTGACTGGTGTGCCAGAAGCTCAGATGACCGAAAGAATCCCTTCCCACAGTCTGAGCAAGCGAATGGCTTCTCCCCAGTGTGAATTCGCTGATGTACCTTCAGTTCAAATGACCAAGTGAACCCTTTCCCACAGTCTGAACAGGAGAATGGCCTCTCCCCAGAGTGAACTGACTGGTGTGCTTTCAGGCTGGATAACTGAGTGAATCTGTTCCCACACACAGAACAAGTGAATGGCCTCTCCCCAGTGTGAACTCGCTGGTGTCTCTGAAAGTTGGATGAATGAGTGAATCCCTTCCCACAGTCTGAGCAGGTGAATGGTTTCTCCCCAGTGTGAATTCGTTGATGTACCTTCAGATGAAATGACGAAGTGAATCCCTTCTCACAGTCTGAGCAGGTGAGTAGCCTCTCTTCATTATGAACTGAATGCTGTGACTGTAGGCTGGATGACTGAGTGAATCTGAGTGAGTTAGATATGGCCCTTGTGGCTAAAGGTATCAGGGGATCTGGAGAGAAAGCAGGTACAGGGTTCTGAGTTGGATGATCAGCCGTGATCATACTGAATGGCAGTGCAGTCTCGAAGGGCCGAATGGCCTACTCCTGCACCTATTTTCATTCCAGGATGAGGAATTTCTAGAGTAACTACAAAATGGCTTTTTAGAGCAGCTCATGGTTGAGGTCACCAGAAGATCAGCTATTCTGGTCTGGGTGTTGTGTAATGAACCAGAATTAATTAAAGTAAAAGAACCCTTTGGAGAAAGTGATCATAATATGGTCCAATTCACCTTGAAATTTGAGAAGTAAGGTCAGCTGTATCAGTATTACAGTGGAGTAAGGGGAATTACCAAGGCATGAGAGAGGAGTTTCCCAGAATTGATTGGAAAAGAACACTGGCAGGGATAATGGCAGAGCAGTAATAGCTGCAATTTCTGGAAGCAATTAACAAAACCACAAGATATATACATCCCAAAGAGGAAGAAATATAGGCAATCCCTGAGTTACGAACGTCCAACTTACGAACAATTCGTACTTATGAACAGCCTGCCATAAAGCCTATTATATTAAAAATTCGTTGGTTCAAGGAAGGAGAACGCCGTCCGTCATTTTAAGTCAGACCACGTTGCCGTTAACACTGTGTTGAGTGTGTAACTTTGTATTTGGCTTACATTTTTCTTAGCAAGATTCACCCTGACCCCCCTTTTCCAGTCAGCACCACCCCCACTTATCCCATTTAACCCGTCTCAGTGCGGGAGGACATTAGGATCTGGGGGAGCTCAGGACCTGCCGCCCACGGCTGAACCTGCAGTGTTTTTGTTCCGTTGACAGGTAACGATCATGATTGAAAATAAAGTGGAAATAATAAAGCAGTCAGAAAGAGGTGAAGGTGGAAAAGTGTTAGGTTACAGTCAGTCAACAATTGGAACAATTTTAAAGGATAAAGTGAGAATAATGGAGCATGTGAAAGGCCCTTCCCCGATGAAAGCTACAATTATTACTAAACAATGCAGTGGTTTAATTACTGAAATACATATGTTTCTTAAGTGTTTTATATGCATAGAATGGTAAAATATATACTATATACTAAGACAAACACTTAACTAACTGATGCTAAATAATACCGGATATACCTGTTCCGACTTATGTAGAAATCTGACTTAAAGACAGACTTAGGAACGGAACTCATTTGTAATCCGGGGACTGTCTGTATTCTAAAACCAAAATCAGAATCAGGTTTATTATCACCGGCATGGAATTTGTTAATTAAGCAGCAGCAGTTCAATGCAATACATAATATAGAAGGAAAAAGATAATAAATAAACACCATAGAATAGATAAAAAATCATGCAAAAACAGGAATAATATATATTTTTAAAAGTGAGGTAGTGTTCAGAGGTTCAATGTCCATTTAGGAATCAGATGGCAGAGGGGAAGAAGCTATTCCTGAATTGCTGAGTGTGTGCCTTCAGGTTTCTGTACCTCCTACCTGACGGTAACAGTGAGAAAAGGGCATGCCCTGGGTGCTAGAAGTCTGCCTTTCTGAGACACCGCTCCTTGAAGATGTCCTCGGTACTTTGTAGGCTAGTACCCAAGATGAAGCCAACTAAATTTACAACTCTCTGCAGCTTCTTTCGGTGCTGTGTCGTAGCATGTCCCCCCCCCCCACCCCACTCCCCATACCAGACAGTGATGCAGCCTGTCAAAATGCTTCTCACGGTACATCTATAGAACTTCTTGAGTGTTTTTGTTGACATATCAAATCTCTTCAAACTCCTAATGAAGTATAGTCTCTATTTTGCCTTTATAGCTGCATTGATATGTTGGGACCAGGTTAGGTCCTCAGAGATCCTGATACCCAGGAACTTGAAACCGCTCACTCTCTCCAATTGATCCCCCTATGAGGATTGGTATGTGTTCCTTCGTCTTACCCTTCCTGATGTTCACAATCAGCTCTTTCACCTTACTGATGTTGAGTGCCAGGTTGTTGCTGTGGCATCACTCTACTAGTTGGTATATCTCGCTCCTGTACACCTCTTGTCTCTATCTGCGATTCTACCAACTATGGTTATACCATCAGCAAATTTGAGCTATGCCTTGCCACACAGTCATGGATATAGAGAGAGTAGAGCAGTGATCTAGGCACACACCCGATGTACACCAGTGTTGATCGTCAGCGAGGAGGATGTATTAGACCATAAGATATAGAAGTAGGCCATTCGGCCCATCAAGTCTGCTCTGCCATTCAATCATGGGCTGATCCAACTCTTCCAGTCATTCCCACTCCCCTGCCTTCTCCCCATACCCTTTGATGTTCTGGCTAATCAAGAACCTATCTATCTCTGCCTTAAATGCACCTAATGACTTGGCCTCCACAGCTGACCGGCACAGATTGTGTTTTGTTTAGGAAGTCAAGGATCCAATTGCAGAGGGAAATACAGAGGCCCAGGTTCTGTAACTTATCAATCTGGATTGTGGGAATGATTGTGCTAAATGCTGAGCTATAGTCAATGAACAGCATCCTGATATAGGTATTTGTATTGTCCAGGTGGTCTAAGGCCGTTTGAAGAGCCATTGAGATTGCGTCTACCGTTGACCTATTGTGGTGAAAGACAAATTGCAGTGGGTCTAGGTCCTTGTTGAGGCAGGAGTTCAGTCTAGTCATGACCAAACTCTCAAAACATTTCATCACTGTAGATAGGAGTGCTACCAGGTGATAGTCATTAAGGCAACTCACATTATTCTTCTTAAGCACTGGCATAACTGTTGCCTTTTTGAAGCAAGTGGAAACTTCCACCCTCAGCAGTGAGGTTGAAAATGTCCTTGAATACTCCTGCCAGTTGTTTGGCACAAGTTTTCAGGGCCTTACCTGGTATTCTGTCAGGGCCTTCTACCTTGTGAGGGGTCACCCTCTTTAAACATCGGTCTCCGAGACAGAGATCACAGGGTCACCAGGTGCAGCAGGGATCTTCCAGCTATAGTTATATTCTCCCTTACAAAGCAGGCATTGAAGGTATTGAGTTCATCTGGTAGTGAAGCATTACTGCTATTCATTCAATTGGGTTTCGCTTTGTAGGAAGTAATGTTTTGCAAACCCTGCCAGAGTTGCCATACATCCGATGTCACCTCCAACCTTGTCCGAAATTGTCTCTTCGCTCTTGAAATAGTCCTCTGCAAGTCATACCTGGTTTTCTGGTAAAGACCTGGGTTGCCACCTTGAATGCCACAGATCTAGCCTTCAGCAGACAGTGTACCTCCTGGTTCATCCACAGCTTTTCGTTGGGAATGTACAGCAAGTCTTTGTAGGCACACACTCATTCACACAGGTTTTAATGAAGTCAGTAACAAATGCAGCATACTCATCTGGATTCGAAGATGAATCTCTGAATATGGTCCAGATTACCAATTCAAAGCAGTCCTGTAGGCACTCCTTTGCTTCCTTTGTCCATGCCTTCTTGGTCCTCACTACTGGTAATGCAGTCTTCAGATCTCTACCTATACTCAGGGAGTAGAAGTACAGCCAGGTGAACAGACTTCCTGAAGTGAGGGCATGGAATAGGTATTCTTGATGGTAATTGTTTTGTGATTTTTTTTCAGACTGGCCTTGTTAAAATCCCCAAAAATGATGGTGAAGGCATTAGGTGCGCTGTTTTGTGTATGTTGATCCCATTACTCAGTTCATCTAAAGCCTGATTGACATTGGCCTGAGATGGAATGTACAATGCTAGCAAAATGATCATGGAAATCTCCCATGGTAGGTAAAATGGACAGCATTTTACTGCTAGATTTTCCAGCTCTGGTGAGCAGAATTGGGACAGCACTGATATATTTGTGCACCAAGTGGAGTTCATCATGAGATATACTCCTGTACCTCTGATTTTGAGAGACACTATAAATCTATCCTGATGGTGTATAGTAAATCCATCTATCTGAATCACTGCATCCGGTATGGAAGGGGTTAACCAGGATTCCATGAAACAGAGGACACACGTGGTCCTAATGTCCCTCTGATTCAGCACCTTAGCAGGTGAGATCTTATTTTATTTACCGGAGACTGCATGTTTGCCAGCAAGATAGGCGATATTGGAAGATTAAAACCCAGTTTCCTTGAACGCATTTGTACCCCTGACCTGCAGTCACGTTTCCTACGTGGAATCGGGTGAGGAGTACAACCACAGTTGGCATTGTTTCTGTCAGTTTTAAGCAACAATAGTTCAGTTAATCGCATTAAGACATCTTTGTTAACTGTACAGACCTTGTATTTTTTAGCTGTATCAGGGTGAAACAAGAATATTTAATCGTATCCATTGACAGTTCTGTTGCCATACGAATTGCCCCAGAAGTAAGATAACACAACCGTGGCTAACAAGAGAAGTCAAAACCAACAAAAAAGCCAAAGAGAGGGCATATAATAGAGCAAAAATTAGTGGGAAGTTAAGAGGATTGGGAAACTTAAAAACCAAGAGAAGGCAACTAAAAAGTCATCAAGAAGGTAAAGATGAAATACAAAAGTAAGCTAGCCAATACTAAAGAGGATACCTAAAGTTTCTTCAGATACAGTACATAAAGTGTAAAAGAGAAGTGAGAGTGAATATCGGACTGCTGGAAAATGACACTGGAGAGTTAATAATGCAGGACAACAAAATGGCATACAAACTGAACAAGTATTTTGCATCATTCTTCACGGTGTACGGCACTAGCAATATGGTGGAAGTTCCAGACTTTGGAGTCATGAATTGTGTGAAGTTACCATAATTAAAGAGAAGGTTCTTGTGATACTGAAAGGTCTGAAGGCAGATAAGTCACCTGGACCAGATGGCGTACACCACTGTTCTGAAAGAGGTGGCTGAAGAGTTCATGGAGGCAATAGTAATGATCTTTCAAGAATCACTAGATTTTGGAATGGTTCAGGAAAATTGCAAATGTCACTGCACTCTTCAAGAAGGGAGAGAGGCAGAAGAAAGGAAACTATAGGCCAATTAGTCTGACCCCAGTGGTCAGGAAGATGTTGGAGTCAATTATTAAGGATGAGTTCTCAGGGTACTTGAAGGCACAATAAGGCAGTTCATGGTTGATATTGAGTACTTAGATTTTCCAAAGCCTTTGACAAGGTACCACACAAGGCTGCACAACAAGCTAAGAACTCAAGGTATTACAGGAAAAATTCTAGCATGGATAATGCAGTGGCTGATTGGCAGCAGCAAAAGAGTGGGAATAAAGGGAGCTTTTTCTGGCTGGCTGCTAGTGACTAGTGGTGTCCGCAGGCATCGATGATGTGACCAATTATTTTTACACTGTATTTCAAAGATTTGGATGAAGGAATTGATAGCTTTGTTGTAAAGTTTGCAGACGCTATGAGGACAGATGGAGGGGCAGATAGTTTTGATGAAATACAATGGTGCTCACAAGTTTGTGGATCCTGTAGAACTTTCTCTATTTCTGCATAAATATGACCTAAAATGTGATCAGATATTCATGCAAGTCCTAAAACCCAATTATATAAATAACATTATACTTAGGGTTAGGGTTAGGGTTTATTTATTTATTGAGAAAAATGTTCCAATATTACATGTATTTGTTGGAAAAAGTATGGGAACCTCTGGGGTAATGCCTTCTACAAAAGCTATTTGGAGTCAGATGTTTCAATCAATGAGATGAGATTGGATATATGGGTGTAGAGGTGCCCTGCCCTATAAAAAACACACAAAGTCAGGTTACTGCTGTACTTCTCAAGAAAGATCTGTTTATGCGCACCATGCCTTGATCAAAACAACTTTCAGGGCACCTTAATTGTAGAGAAGCATGAATCTGGAAAAGGCTACAAAGTAATTTCTAAAGACCTGAGTGTTTATCAGTCCACAGAAAGAGAAATTGTCTACAAATGGAGGAAACTCAGTACTGTTGCTACTTTCTCTAGGAGTGGGCATTGTGCAAAATCACATCAAGAGAACAATATGCAATGCTGAAGGAGGTGAAAACGAACCCATTGGTAACAGCAAACTGCAACAACAGAACATAGAAATTTACAGCACATTACAGGCCCTTCGACCCATAATGTTGTGCCGACCATGTAACTTACTCTAGAAACTGCCTAGAATTTCCTTACTGCATAGCCCTCTATTTTTCTTAGCTACATGAACTATTTACAAGACTCTTAAAAGACCCTACTGTATCTGGCCCATCACCTCTGCTGGCAGTGTATTCTATGAACCCACCACTCTCTGTATGAAAAACATACATCTGATATCCTCCTTGTACCTACTTCCAAGCACCTTAAAACAATGCCCCCCCGTGGTAACCATTTCAGCCCTGGGAAAAAACCTCTGGCTATCCACACAATCAATGCTTCTCATCATCTTATACACCTCTATCAGGTCACCTCTCATCTTCTATCACTCCAAGGAGAAAAGGCCAAGTTCACTCAACTTACTCTTACCCTCCAATCCAGGGAACATCCTTATAAATCTCCTCTGCACACTTTCTATGGTTTCCACATCCTTCCTGTACTGAGGTGACCAGAACTGGTCTCCAAGTCGAGGGACAGAATTTAAGAGATGCGATGTAATGATGCAGCTCTATAAAACTCTAGTTAGGCCACATTTGGAATACTGTGTCCAGTTGTGGTTGCCTCAGTATAGGAAGGATTGGAAAGGGTACAGAGGAGATTTACCAGGATGCTGCCTGGTTTAGAGAGTATGGATTATGATCAGAGATTAAGGGAGCTAGGTCTTTACTCTTTGGAGAGAAGGAGAATGACAGGAGACATGCTAGAGGTGTACTAGATATTACGAGGAATAGACAGAGTGGACAGGCAGTGCCTCTTCCCCAGGGCACCACTGCTCTGTACAAGAGGACATGGCTTTAAGGTAAGGTGAGGGAAGTTCAAGGGAGATATTAGAGGAAGGTTTTTCACTCAGAGAGTGGTTGGTGCGTGGAATGCACTGCCTGAGTCAGTGGTGGAGGCAGATACACTAGTGAAGTTTAAGGGACTACTAGACAGGTATATGGAGGAATTTAAGGTGGGGGGTTATATGGGAGGCAGCGTTTGAGGGTCGGCACAACATTGTGGGCCGAAGGGCCTGTACTGTGCTGTACTGTTCTATGTTCTAAACAAGAGTACTTATTGTCAAGGGGTACAGCCACAGGGGCATTCTCTAGTACCTGACTCTTCCCCTTCTCTCTCCTGACTATTACCCACTTGTCTGTCTCCCTTGGGCCTGGTGTGACCACCTGCTTATAACTCCTTTCTATCACCTCCTCCTCGCTCTCCCTGACCAGATTACTATCTAAATGGAATCAAGTTAGGAAAAGGGGAAGTACAACGAGATCTAGGTGTTCTTGTACATCAGTCAATGAAAGCAAGCATGCAAGTACAGCAGGCAGTGAAGAAAGCTAATGGCATGCTGGCTTTTATAACAAGAGGAATTGAGTATAGGAGTAAAGGGGTCCTTCTGCAGCTGTACAGGACCCTGGTGAGACCCCACCTGGAGTATTGTGTGCCGTTTTGGTCTCCAAATTTGAGGAAGGACATTCTTGCTATCGAGGGAGTGCAGCATAGGTTCACAAGGTTAATTCCCGGAATGGCAGGACTGTCATATGTTGAAAGATTGGAGCGACTGGGCTTGTATACACTGGAATTTAGAAGGATGAGAGGGAATCTGATTGAAACATATAAGATTATTAAGGGATTGGACACACTGGAGGCAGGAAGCATGTTCCCGCTGATGGGTGAGTCCAGAACTAGAGGCCACAGTTTAAGAATAAGGGGTAGGCCATTTAGAACAGAGATGCGGAAAAACTTTTTCACCCAGAGAGTGGTGGATATGTGGAATGCTCTGCCCACCAGGATTCAACATCTTCCAATCCTACGTCACATCTTTCTACTGATTTGATGCCATTCATTACCAGCAGGGCCATGCCACCCCCTCTGCCGACCTTCCTATCCCTCCGATACAACGTATAACCTTAGACGTTCAGCTCCAACTACAACCATCCATCCTTCAGCCACAATTCAGTAATGGCTACAACTTCATATGTGGCAATCTGTAATACTGTATCAAGATCATCCACCTTATTTTTTTATGTTCCGTGCATTGAGATATTATACCTTGAATACTCTATTTGCTGCCCTTTTTGATTCTGCATCCTACTGCACTGATACTCACCCTGCTAGCTGCAATTTTGTCCTAATATATTCCTGCCCTTCCTGACAGTCTGACAGCACACTGTCTGCAGGTGCTATAAATCCAGGCAACACACACTAAATGCTGGAGGAACTTAGCAGTACAGGCAGTATCTATAGAAAAAAGTACGGTCAATGTTTTGGGCCAAAACCCTTCAGCAGAACTGAAGAGAAAAAGCTGAGGAGTAGATTTAAAAGGTGGGGGAGGGGAGAGATAAACCACCAGGTGATGGGTGAAACCTGGAAGGGGAGGGATTAATTAAAGAGCTGGGAAGTAGATTGGTGAGATGAGGTGAGAGAAGGAAAAGGAGATGGGAAATGGAGAAGGGGAAGGGATTTTGGGGGGCATTACCACAAGTCTGAGAAACCAATGTTTATGCTAACAGGTTGGAGGCTACCCAAACGGAACATAAGGTGTTGTTCCTCCAGCCTAACTGTGACCTCATCACGACAGAGGAGGAGGCTATGGATGGACATATCGGAAAGGGAATGTGAACTGGAATTAAAATCAGTGACCATTGGGAGATCCCACTTGTTCTGGCTGATGGAGTGTGGGTGCTTAGCAAAGCGGTCTCCCAATCTAAGTCAGGTCTCACCGATGTAGGAGGCCACACTGGGAGCACAAAGCACAGTAAATGACCCCAACAGACTCACAGGTGAAGTGTTGTCTCATCTGGAAGGACTATTTAGGGCCCGTGGATGGTATGGAGGGAGGTAGTGTAGGGGCAGATGTAACACTTGTTCCGTTTGCAAGGGCAAGTGCCAGAGTGCCAGGAGGGACAAATGGACAATGGAGTAGCGCAGGAAGGGATACCTGTGGAAAGCAGGAAGTGGTGGGGGGGGGGGGGGAGGAGGAGATGAGGAGATATGCTTGGTGGTGGGATTCCCTTGGAGGTGGCGGAAATTTCAGAGAATTATGTGCTGGACACAAGGGCTAGTGGGATGATAGGTAAGGACAAGAGGAACCCTATCCCTGGTAGGGTGGCTATCTTTGCTTTTATACCATCTGTCCTATCCTGAGTCCCTTCACTCCAGTTCCCACCACCCCCCACCAAATTTTGAGAGTACAAAGCTTGTACGTGCTGTCAGAATAAAAGGTAAAGATAACAGGTGTGGGGAACACACAAAATGCTAGAGGAACTCAGTGGGTCAGGCAGCATCTACAGATGGAAATCAGAGTTTCAGGCTGAGAGCATTCAAAAGGACTCTTGATACCCATTTATCTGGGATATCAACAAGCAAAGAAAATAGATCATAGTGTGAAAAGGGGAAGACTTCTGACAAAATTTACTTTAAGGCTTAAGAAAATCTTCCAAGCAGAGCTCGATAGTATAACAAATATAATAAAAGCAATAAGCCCTTTTGTTATACCCACATCTTTGCATTCTTTAGGCAAAGTATCTTGGTCCCATTCCGATCTGGAAAATTTACAAAGAAAAATAAGAACTGAAATGACAACTTTAGAAAACACTATTTACACTCAAACACACTTAGATTAATATTATCTAGGACAGAAGAGGAGGAATAACATACATTAAAAAAAATAGACAACAGTCAGATAAAACTTCTAAGTATAAATAAGCATAATTCAGCACTCAATGCAAGCATATGCAATTCTGATTTTAAAAAAAAGTACACATCACTAAATTTAAATGAAAGCACAACTCAGGAAAAAAAGTAAAAATTATCACTACAGAAGAAGTTAACCAATGGAAGAGTATGATGCTCCATGGAAGACATCCCAACGATCTGAGCAGACTAGATGCTTACATGGAAGAGTCGAACCCCTGGCTCAGAGTTGGAGACCTCTTCCCAGAAACAGAGGGATTCCTTCTGGAAATACAGGACCAGGTGGTTAACATAAAAAAAAATCAAAAATAAAAGACCAACAAATTCAAGATGATAAATGAAGAAAATGCCAAGAAATCAGAAACAATTCAACACAGTACAGAATCCAGCAGCAATTTAATTCAATCTGATTACTTACACAGGCATATATCAATCACCAAAATCTTGCTTTAAAATATAAACACATGAGAGACACCATAACTTACTATAAATTCATGCCTGATCCAGTTTTAGAGTCAGAATCTTACAAATTATATGTTGATCAATACATTAATACAGATAGGACAATCCATAATAACAGTCCGGATATCACAGGATAAACAATCAAGAACAACTTACTTAATAGATATAGCCATTCCAAACACACACATTCCTTGACTAATGGAATGCTTCACAATAAGGTATTGTTTGTGTTAAGTCATTCAACCAAATTATTTTCTCTGTCAATCAGCTTCCAAATGTTGCTACTGTACTCTGTAATTCATTGCCACACCCCCTATTGATTCACTTTTTCTCATCATATATTCACTGTCATACCTACCACTGTCCAGAGCCCTAGTCTCTGATTTTTGACCCTGCTCCACTGACCATTCAACTAATGGTTCCCCAATCTGCTTTCAGACTTTAGAAGAGTGGTGTATTCTAACAATTGCTTAGAAGCAGTGAAAATGGCACATAATTTTGAAGTGAGCAGGAAATAAGAAGATTAACTAGCAGTGTCATTCTTCCTTGGCCCAGAAATCTGAGGGACAAATAACATGCCAGAGTTAACTGGAGTCCACTCACTTTCTTCTTCAGTCTGTAGAAAGTAAGACAGGAAATTCAAGGAAACCTTTTCACCCACAGAGTGGTATCTGTTTGGAACCCATCACCACGGGGTGAGCGAGGGGTGAACAGCAGGGATGGATTTAAAAGGTCTGTTGTGGAAAAGACTGCAGGGTCCAGCTGGGCTGAGCTGACTCCTGACTGTACACAGGGTGTGTTGTGGATTCACTAAGTACTTGAGAGTACCCATTGAAGGTGAATATCAGCAGAAGAAACTCCTTCCCTGATGAGTGACCAGGGTGCAGAACTAGGTTTAATGAGCAACAGCAATAATCGTAGAGTTCATCACTTTTTAAACTTGTCTCTGGATGTGATGTTTACATATCCAGCATGTAGCTTATATGAACTCTTTCCCAGTGTGACCTCCATAGTATGTCATAAGGTTAGATGACCGAGTGAATCCCTTCCAACATTCACAACAGGTGAACAGCCTCTTCCTGTGTGAACTCAATAATGTACATTCAGCTGAGATGACTCAGTGAATCTCTCCCACAGTCTGAGCAGGTGAACAACATCTCCCCAGTGTGAGCTCACCAGTGAGTCTGCAGACTGTATGGTCAAATTAATCCATTCACATACACAGAACCGGTGACTGCCCTCTATCCAGTATGAACTCGTTGGTGTCTCTGTAGGCTGGATGACTGAGTGAATCCCTTCCCACAGACTGAGCACGTGAATAGCCTCACCCCATTGTGAATTCGCTGGTGTGCCATTAGGTCAAATGACTGACTGAATTGCTTCCCACAATCAGAGCAGGTGAATGGCTTTTCCCCAGTGTGAACTCGCTGATGTACCTTCAGTTGAGATGACTGAGTAAATCCCTTCCCACAGTCTGAGCAGGTGAAAGGCCATACTCCAGTGTGAACTAACTGATGTGCCAGTAGGTGAGATGATAAAGTGAATCCCTTCCCACAGTCTGAGCAGTTGAACGGTCTCTCCCAGGTGTGAACTGACTGGTGTACCAGTAGGTCGGATGACCGAGTGAATCCCTTCCCACAGTCTGAGCAGGTGAATGGCCTCTCCCCAGTATGAACTCGCTGATGTACCTTCAGTTGAGATGACTGAGTGAATCCCTTCCCACAATCTGAGCAGGTGAATGGCCTCTCCCCAGTGTGAACTCGCTGATGTACCTTCAGTTGAGATGACTGAGTGAATCTCTTCCCACAATCTGAGCAGGTGAATGGCCTCTCCCCAGTGTGAACTCGCTGATGTACCTTCAATTGAAATGAGTGAGCAAATCCCTTTTCACACACAGAACAGATGAACGGCCTCTCTCCAGTGTGAACTCGCTGGTGTCTCTGTCGACTGGATGAATGAATGAATCCCTTCCCACAATCTGAGCAGGTGAACGGCCACATCCCAGTGTGAACTGACTGGTGTGTCTGTAGGTCAGATGACTGAGTGAATCCCATTCCACAATCTGAACAGATGAACAGCCTCTCACCATTGTGAACTTGCTGATGTACCTTCAGTTGAGATGACCGAGTGAATCCCTTCCCACAAACTGAGCAGGTGAATGGTTTCTCTCCAGTGTGAACTCGCTGATGTACCTTCAGTTGAGATGACCGAGCGAATCCCTTCCCACAGTCTGAGCAGGTGAATGGCCTTTCTCCAGTGTGAACTGACGTGTGTATCTGTAGGTGGCATGACTGAGTGAACCCTTTCCCACATTCTGAGCAGGAAAATGGCCATTCCCCAGTGTGAACTGGCTGATGTGCCAGTAGGTGGGATGACCGAGTGAAGCCCTTCCCACAGACTGAGCAAGTGAATGGCCTCGCCCCACTGTGAACTCGCTGGTGTGCCATTAAGTCAGATGATCGAGTGAATCCCTTCCCACAATCTGAGCAACTGAATGGCCTCTCCCCAGTGTGAACTCGCTGATGTACCTTCAGCTGAGATGACCGAGTGAACCCCTTCCCACATTCTAAGCAGGTAAATGGCTTCTCCCCAGTGTGAACTGACTGGTGTCCCAGTAGGTCAGATGATTGAATGAATCCCTTACCACAGTCTGAGCAGGTAAATGGTCTCTCCCCTGTGTGAACTCGCCGATGTACCCTCAGTTGATATGAACAAGAGAATCCCTTCCCACACACAGAACAGGTGAATGGCCATTCCCCTGTATGAACTGACTGGTGTGCTAGTAGGTGAGATGACCGACTGAATCCCTTCCCACAGTCAGAGCAGGTAAATGGCCTCTCCCCACTGTGAACTCGCTGGTGTGCCATTAGGTCAGATGACTGACTACTTCCTTTCCCACAATTTCAGCAGGTAAATGGCCTCTCCCCAGTGTGAACTGACTGGTGTGTCTACAGGTAAGATGATCAACTGAATCCCTTCACACACACAGAACAGGTGAATGGCCTTGCCCCAATGTGAACCCACTGATGTACCTTCAGTTGAGATGATCATGTGAATCCCCTCCCACAGCTGAGCAGGAAGGAGGAGTGAGTGAATCCCTTCACACAGTTGAGCAGATGAATCACTTCTCCCCTGTGTGAAATGACAGCCATGCCAGTAAATCAGATGACCGAGTGATTCCCTTCCCACAGTCTAAGCAGGAAGGAAGAGAGAGTGAATCCCTTACTCAACTTCTTAATTATCTGGACAGAGACAGTAAAACTGATGTGTGGTGTTTGAGATTCCTGTACACAAATTCTTTGCCGATTTTAACCTGTAAAAAGATTTACAGAATACATCAATGGATGAAGGATAACATTTCAGATGAGAGTTTAATTGCCAATGTGAGATCTGACATCACACTATTACAGTAAGATTTATCCCAAGTTGAAGAGACAAATACAGGGCAAAATTCAGGAATCTGGACTGACCATCAAATTCTCTGATGATTTTCCTGTCTGTGTAAGAATGGGACAAGCTGTATTCAATCTGTGACTTGGCTCAATTTGCCTCTCTCCTTTAGTATTCACTGTTCCCTCTAAGCTGCACAGCTGTGCAATAACTGAAATATTCTCGCGCAAAAAGCCTTTGTTGCCACACAGCTGGAATTTCCTTTTATATGATGTTAATTTGAAGTGCTGTACAGTTTTCAGGCTGTGCATATATTTCCTGCTCAGACCAATCGTTGTTCTGTGCAGCTGTTAAAAAGATATAAGTGAACATTAGTTCTGGTCACAGAGTCACAGAAAAATACAGCACAGAAAGAGGCCCTATGGCCCATCAAACTCGTGCCAAACTATTTAAAGTGCCTATTCCCATCAATCTGCATCCAGACCATACCTCTCCACCTAGGTCCCTATGCAAATTTATCTTAAATGTTAAAAATCAAGCTCGCATGCACTACTTACATAGAAACATAGAAAGCCTACAGAAGATTACAGGCCCTTTGGCACACAATGCTGGGCCGAACATGTTTAGAAACTACCTCGGGTTACCCATAGCCCTTTATTTTTCTAAGTTCCATGTACCTATCCAGGAGTCTTTTAAAAGATCCTATTGTATCTGCCTCTACCACCATCGCAGGCAGCCCATTCCACACACTCACCATTCTGCATAGAAAACTTACCCCTGATCTCTGTACCTACTTCCAAGCACCTTAAAACTGTGCTCTCTCATGCTAGCCATTTCAGTCCTGGGAAAAAGCCTCTGACTATCCACATGATCAATGCCTCTCATTATCTTATATACCTCTATCAAGTCACCTCTCATCCTCCATCACTCTACGGAGAAAAGGCCAAGTTCACTCAACCTGTTCTCATAAGGCATGCTCCCCAATTCAGGCAACATCCTTGAAGATCTCCTCTACACCCTTTCTATGGCTTCCACATCCTTCTTGTAGTGAGGTGACTAGAACTGAGCATAGTACTCCAAGTGGAGTCTGAACATGATCCTATATAGCTGTAACAAGCTATATAGGATTATAGAGCTATTTGAGCTGTTACACTCACAGCTGATTCCCACTCTCTCAGTCCAATGAGTGAAGAAGTTTCCCCTCATGTTCCCATTAAGCTTTTCACTTTTTCACCCTTAACACATGACTTCTAGTTCTAGTCCCACCCAACCTAGTGGAAAAAGCCTGCTTGCACTTACCCTATCTGTACCTTTCATAATTCTGTATACCTCTATCAAATCTTCCCGCAATCTTCTACCTTCCAAGGAATAAAGTCCTATCCTATTCAATCTTTCCTTATAACTCAGGTCCTCCAGACCTAGCAACATCTTTGTGAATTTCTCTGCACTTTTTCAAACTTATTGACAACTTTCCTGTAAGCAGGTGACCAAAACTTCACACAATACTCCAAATTAAGCCTCACCAAGGTCTTGTACAACTCCAACATAACATCCCATCTCCTGTGCTCAATACTTTCAATTTATAAAGCCAATGTAGCAAAAGCTTTGTTTACGACCCCATATACCTATGACACCACTTTCAGTGAATTATAAACCTGTATTCCCAGATCCCTTTGTTCTACAGACCTCCTCGGTGCCCTACCATTCACCATTCACTACTCCAGTTGGTCCTACTGGAGAGTAACACCTCGCGCTTGTCTGCATATTCCGTTTTTCAGGCCATTTTTGCAGCTAAGCCAGATCCCACTGCAAGCTATAATAGTCTTCCTTGCTGTCCACTACACCCTCAATCAGCAAATTTAATGATCCAGTTAACCACATTATCATCCATTTCACAGATATAGATGACAAACAATAATGGACCTAGCCCTGATGCCTGCGGCACACCACTAGTCACAGGCCTCCAGTCAGAAAGACAACCATCTACTACCACACTCTGGCTTCTCCCACAAAGCCAATATCTAATCCAACTTACTACCTCATCTTGAATGCTGAGCAACTGAATCTTCTTGACCAACCTTCCAAGCGGGAATTTGTCAAGTGCTGTACTAAAGTCCATGCAGACAACATCCATCGCGGTGCCTTCATCAACATTCCTGATAACTTCCTTAAAAAACTCTGTAAGGTGGTTAAAGATGACCTACCACGCATAAACCCATGCTGATCATCCTTAATCAGTCCATGTCTATCCAAACACTTATATATCGGATCCCTTAGAATACCTTCCAATAACTTTCTCACTACTGATGTCAAGCTCACTAGTGTATAATTTCCTGGTTTATTTTTAGAGCCTTTCTTGAACAGCAGAACCACACTGACTGTCCTTCAATCCTCTGATACCCCACCTGTCACTAAGGATAATTTAAATTTCTCTGCTAGGGTCCCAACAAATTCTGCACTAGCCCTGCAGGACCTAAGGGAACAACTTGTCAGGCCCTGGGGATTTATGCATGCTAATGCATAAAACCTCCACCTCTGTAATCTGTATAGGGTCCATGAAGTTGATGTTGTTTTGCTTCACTTCTATAGACTCTGTCCGTCTCTGAGTAAATACAGGTGCAAAAGATACCCCCATCTCTTTTGGCTCTTCATATGGATTACCATTCTGATCTTCCAGAGGACCAATTCTGACCCTAGTAATCGTTCTGCTCTTAACATTTCTGTGGAATACCTTAGGATTCTTATTTACCTTGTTGGCTAGGGTAACCTCATTCTTCTTTTATCCCTCCTGATTTCTTTCTTAAGTGTTCTCCTGAATTGCTTACACTTCATAAGCACCCCATTTGTTCCTATTTGTCTTAACTTGCTATGCATCTTTTTTCTGGTGTGATAGGGGATTTGTTAGGAGAACAGAACTAGAAGGGGACTAATATTCTAGTGGTAAGGCTTGCTAGTGTTGCACAGGGGTGGGGTGGGGGGGGAGGGTGTTTAAACTAAAGTTACAGGGGGATGGGAGCCAGAGTGCCAGAACAGACAGTGGAAAGACTGTGGAGACAGATGTTGTAAGACCTCAGGCAAAGTCAGGAATCAAAAGGTTGAGCATGGTTGACCAACAAATGTCCTGAGCTCCATCTACTTCAATGCATGAAGTATCATAGGAAAGGCAGTTGACCTCAGGGCATGGAATTATGATATTGTAGCCATTAGTGAGACTTGGTTACACCCGACAGCCTGAAGGAGTTAAAAGGCATAAAAGCATAAAGAACATAAAAAAGTAGGAGCAGAAGTAGGCCATCTGGCCTGTTGAGCCTGCTCTGCCATTCAATAAGATCGTGGCTGATGTGGCCGTGGACTCATCTCCACCTACCAGCCTTTTCCCCATAACCCTTAAATCCCCATCTATGCAAAAATCTATCCAACCTTGCCTTAAATATATTTACTGAGGTAGCCTCCAATGCTTCATTGGGCAGAGAATTCCACATCTTCACAACTCTCTGGGAAAATCAGTTCCTCCTCATCTCCACCCTAAATCTACTTCCCCGAATCTTGAGGCTATGTCCCCTAGTGCTAGTCTCACCTACCAGTGGAAACGACTTTCCTGCCTCTATCTTATCTATCCCTTTCATAATTTTACCATGTTTCTATAAGATTTCTTCTTGTTCTTCTGAGTCCCAGGCAACTCAATCTCTCCTCGTAGTCTAACCCCCTCATCTCTGGAATCAATTTGGTGAACCTCCTCTGCACTGCCTCCAAAATCAGTATATCCTTCCTCAATCAGACCAGAACAGCATGCAGTACTCCAGATGCAGCCTCACCAGTACCCTGTACAATTGCAGCATAACCTCCCTGCACTTAAATTCAATCCCTCTTATAGCAAAGGCTATTTGCCTTCTCAATAGCCTGCTGCACCTGCAATCCAATCTTTTGTGATTCATGCACAAGCATTCCCAAGTCTCTGCATGCTGCAATTTTTACCATTTAAATAATAATCTGCTCTTTCATTTTTCCTTCCAAAGTGGATGACCTTGCATTTACCAGCATTGTACTCCAACTGCCTGACCCTTGCCCACTCACTCAGCCTATCTATCTCTCTGCAGACTCTCTGTATCTTCTGCACAATTTGCTTTTCCACTCAATTTAGTATCATCAGCAAATTTAGATACACTACACTCGGTCCCTTCTTCCAGATTGTTAATATTTATCATGAACAGTTGCAGGCCCAGTACCGACTCCTGTGGCACACTGCTTACCACTGATTGCCAACCAGAGTAACACCCGTGTATCCCATCTCTGCTTTCTATTAGTTAACCAATCCTCTATTCATGCTAATACATCATCTCCAACTCTATGCATCCTAATCTTATGGATAAGTCTTTTATGTGGCACCGTATTGAACATCTTCTGGAAATCCAAGTAAATAACATCAATCTGTATGTGTATAAATGTCTCTCACCAGCAAACTTCATCATGATCGCCATGACTCCAATATTTCTACTATGTTTTTAATGCTTCTTAATTGTACACGATTTTTTTATGTTCTGTCGCTGAGCAGCAGTAAACTATCTGATTGGCCTATCAGAGTTTTCTTTGGGAACTAGTTGACTTGATCACAGCTACCTGGACTATTCTTCTTCCCGCCTTGTCTCTTGCAAAAATGCCATCCCCTTCTCGCAATTCCTCCGTCTCCGCCGCATCTGCTCTCAGAATGAGTCTTTTCATTCCAGGACAAAGGAGATATCTTCCTTTTTTAAAGGGGCTTCCCTTCCTCCACCAACAACTCCGCTCTCAAACGCATCTCTCCCATTTCACGCACATCTGCTCTCACCTCATCCTCCCACCAGCCCACTGGGGATAGGGTTCCCCTTGTCCTCACCTACCACCCCATCAGCCTCTGGATCCAACATATAATTCTCCTTCCGCCACCTCCAACGGGATCCCACCACCAAGCACATCTTTCCCTCCCCCCCCCCCCTTCTGCTTTCAACAAGGATCGCTCCCTACGTGACTCCCTTGTCCATTCGTCCCCCCCATCCCTTCCCACCAATTTCCCTTCCGGCACTTATCCTTGTAAGTGGAACAAGTGCTACACCTGCCCTTACACCTCCTCCCTCACCACCATTCAGGGCCTCAGACAGTCCTTCCAGGTGAGGAATCACTTCACCTGGGAGTCAACTGGTGTGATATACTGCATCCGGTACTCCCAGTGCAGCCTTCTATATATTGGTGAGACCCGACACAGACTGGGAGACCATTTCGCTGAACACCTACGCTGTCCGCCAGAGAAAGCAGGATCTCCCAGTGGCCACACATTTTAATTCCACATCTCATTCCCATTCTGATATGTTTATCCCTGGCCTCCTCCACTGTCAAGATGAAGCCACACTCAGGTTGGAGAAACTACACCTTATATTCCGTCTAGGTAGCCTCCAACTTGATGGCATAAACATTGATTTCTCTAACTTCCATTAATGCCTCCCTCCCCTTCTTACCCCATCCCTATGTACAATGTCCTGTGTATGTTACTCAAAATGGCCTCTTTGGTTTGTTACAAGTAGGAATGCTTCTTTGTCAGATAAGTGTTTTTCTCGCCATTGTTTCGCTTTAGAATGGCTGATATGGTAATTGTATTCATTTGTTAATCAATGGGGAATGTTATTGTGTCTTTTGATGCTGGGAACTTGGGGGAGGGGTTTTCACAGGTTTTTGGGTGTGAGGAAGAGGCCGAGGAAGACGCCGAGGAAGGTGGACGTGTGCTGGACTGCTCGTAAGACCACCGGGGTGGTCCCAGGTGCGACGGCCGGATGGGTCAATTGGTTCGTTGATTGAGCTCCAACGAGTGCACTAAACAGACTGAACTTTGATAAGTTGGCGCCTTTTGTTTTTTCCTTGTATGTATATATATATTGTATTGCCTACTGCTCTTTTAATTTTAGTAAACTCTTTAAAGTGTATTTCATAACGGTATTTGTTGTGGGTTTGATACTGTTGGCGGGCGCGAGGCATAAACTCGATTCTCACAGCACCTACGTGTACGGGAGGCGGGTTGGTGAATGGCTGGGTTTCCTTTTCCCCTAGACATATACCAGCCTTTTGGGTAAGTGTTACACCTATTTATTTATTTATTTATCCCCCCTTTTTTCTTCTTTTCTCTCATTTTTCTCTCTCTGTCCCTCTCACAATCACTCCTTGCCTGCTCTCCATCTCCCTCTGGTGCTCCCCTCCCCTTTCTTTCTCCCTAGGCCTCCCTTCCCATGATCCTTTCCCTTCTCCAGATGTGTATCCCTTTTGCCAATCAACTTTACAGCTCTTAGCTCCATTCCACCCCCTCCTGTCTTCTCCTATCATTTCGGATCTCCCCCACCCCCTCTCAAATCTCTTACTATCTCTCCTTTCAGTTAGTCCTGATGAAGGGTTCCGGCCCGAAGCGTCGACTGTACCTCTTCCTATAGATGCTGCTTGGCCTGCTGCATTCCACCAGCAGTTTTTGTCAGTTGACTTGATCAGCATTTCTGATCTGGCTATTGTTCACAATTGCACTTTATTAAAAAAAACCTGTTCTCCTCTATCCACTTCGCTCATTATATCCTCAAAGAACTCCAGTCAGTTTGTCAAACAGGACCTGCCTTTGCTGAATCCATGCTGCGTCTTCCTGATGGATCCATTTCTTTCCAGATGCCTCGCTATTTCTTCTTTAAATATAGCTTCAAGTATTTTCCCAACTACAGATGTTAAACTAACTGGCCTATAGTTATCTGCCTTTTGCCCACTGGCATGACGTTCGCCATCTTCCAATCTGCCAGGAGCTGCCCAGAGTCCAGAGAATTTTGGTAAATCAACACCAAAGCCTCTATGATAACTTCTGCCATTTCTTTCAGTATCTGGGATGCATTCCATTAAGATGAGGGGACTTACCTATCTTCAGGCTCACAAACTCGCTCAGCAATACCTCTTTAAATTATAGCTATTGTATCAAGGTCCTCACCTTCCAACAGATCAATAACATCTCTTTGGCATGTTAGTTGCATTGTCCACTGTGAAGACCGGCACAAAATAGTCATTCAAAGCCTCAGCTATTTCCTCATTACCCAATATCAATTCCCCCTTCTCATCCTCCAAGTGACCTACATTCACTTTAGCCACACTTTTCCACTTTACATAATTATAAAAACTTTTACTTTGAATGGGGCACGACTGCACAAGCGCATGTTCGTCAGCCAGTGAGAACAGCAAGAAGAGTTTAAAAACAACAGATTTATACAGCGGGCATCAGAGTAGAGGGAGACAGAGTAGGAAGGCTTTGGCTCAAAGGGATTCAGCGATAACAGGTCGAGGCGAGGTAGGTTATCTGTGTAGAATACAGACTGAAAGTATGTGTGTGAGGCCAGTTTTCTGTGCTCGGTGTCAGATGTGGGAGGTCCGGACGGTCACATCTGCACCAGATGCATTGAGCTGCAGCTCCTTAGGGACTGCGTTAGGGAACTGGAGATGCAGCTTGATGACCTTCATCTGGTCAGGGAGAGTGAGGAGGTGATAGAGAGGAGCTATAGGGAGGTAGTCACTCCGGGGCCTGGGGAGACAGATAAGTGGATAACCGTCATGAAAGGGAAGGGCAAGAGGCAGATGCTAGAGTATCTCAATGCTGTCCCCCTTAACAATAAGTATTCCTGTTTGAGTACTGTTGGGGGAGACGGCCTACCTGGAGGAAGCAACAGTGGTCGTGCCTCTGGCACAGAGTTTAGTCCTGTGACTCAAAAGGTAAGGAAAGGAAGAAGATGTCAGCAGTGATAGAGGACTTTATATTTAGGGGGTCAGACAAGTGATTCTGTGAATGCAGGAAAGAAACACAGATGGTAGTTTGCCTCCCAGGTGCCAAGATCTTGAATGTTTCTGATCACGTCCACGATATCTTGAAGTGGGAAGGAGAACAGCCAGAGGTCGTGGTACATATTGGTACCAATGATATAGGTAGGAAAAGGGAGGAGGTCCTGAAAATAGACTATAGGGAGTTAGGAAGGAAGTTGAGAAGCAGGACTTCAAAGGTAGTAATCTCTGGATTACTGCCTGTGCCACGTGACAGTGAGTATAGGAATAGAATGAGGTGAAGGATAAATGTGTGGCTGAGGGATTGGAGCAGGGGGCTGGGATTCAGATTTCTGTATCATTGGGACTTCTTTTGGGGCAGGTGTGAGTGCAAAAAGGATAGGTTGCACTTGAATCCCAGGGGGACCAATATCCTGGTGGGGAGGCTTGCTAAGGCTATTGGGGAGAGTTTAAACTAGAATTGCTGGGGGGTGGGAACCGAACCGATGTGATGGAGGAAAGGGAGGTTGTCTCACAAATAGAGAAAGCTTGGAGACAGTGCGAGAGGGAGGATAGGCAGGTGATTGAGAAGGGATGCACTCAGACCAATGGTTTGAGATGTGTCTATTTTGATGCAAGGAGTATTATGAAGAAAGCAGATGAGCGTGGATCAGCTCTTGGAGCTATGACGTTGTGGCCATTACAGAGACTTGGATGGTGCAGGGGCAGGAATGGCTACTTCAAGTGCCAGGCTTTAGATATTCCAGAAAGGACAGGAAGGGAGGCAAAAGTGGTGGGAGCATGGCACTGTTGATCAGGGATAGTGTCACGGCTGCAGAAAAGGAGGAAGTCATGGAGGGATTGTCTACGGAGTCACTGTGGGTGGAAGTTAGAAATAGGAAGGGGTCAATAACTCTACTGGGTGTATTTTATAGACCACCCAATAGTAACAGGGACATCAAGGAGCAGATGGGGAAATTGGATTCTGCAAAGGTGTAATAATAACAGGGTTGTTGTGGTGGGAGATTTTAATTTCCCAAATATTGATTGGCATCTCCCTAGAGTGAGGGGTTTAGATGGGGTGGAGTCTGTTAGGTGTGTTCAGAAAGGTTTCTTAACACAGTATGTAGATAAGCCTACAAGAGGAGAGGCTGTACTTGATCTGGTATTCGGAAATGAACCTGGTCAGGTGTCAGGTCTCTCAGTGGGAGAGCATTTTGGAGATAGTGATCACAATTCTATCTCCTTTCCCATAGTATTGGAGAGGGATAGGTGCAGACAAGTTAGGGAAATGTTTAATTGGAATAAGGAGAAACATGAGCCTATCAGGCAGGAACTTGGAAGCATAAATTGGAAACAGATGTTCTCACAGAAATGTACAGAAGAAATGTAGCACATGTTCACGGGATGTTTGTGTGGGGTTCTGCATAGGTACGTTCCAATGAGACAGGGAAAGGATGTAGGGCACAGGAACTGTGGTGTACAAAGGCTGTTGTAAATCTAGTCAAGAGGAAAAGAAGAGCTTATAAAAGGTTCAAAAAAACTAGGTAATTGTAGAGATCTAAAAGATTATAAGGCTAGCTAGCAGGAAGGAGCTTAAGAATGAAATCAGGAGAGACAAAAGGGCCATGAGAAGGCCTTGGCAGTCAGGATTAAGGAAAACCCCAAGGCATTCTACAAGTATGTGAAGAGCAAGAGGATAAAATGCAAGAGAATAGGACCAATCAAGTGTGACAGTGGAAAAGTGTATATGGAACCAGAGGAGATAGCAGAGGTACATAATGAATACTTTGCTTCAGTACTCACTACAGAAAAGGATCTTGGCGATTGTAAGGATGACTTGCAGCGACTGAAAAGCTTGAGCATGTAGTTATTGAGGAAGAGGATTTGCTGGAGCTTTCAGAAAGTATCAAGTCACCGGGACTGGATGGGATGTATCCCAGGCTACTCTGGGAAGCAAGGGAGGAGATTGCTGAGCCTCTGGGGGTGAGCTTTGCATCATCAATGAGGACGAGAGAGGTTCCGGAGGATTGGAGGGTTGCGGATGTTGTTCCTTTATTCAAGGAAGGGAGTAGAGATAGTCCAGGAAATTATAGGCCAGTGAGTCTTACTTCAGTGGTTGGTAAGTTGATGAAGAAGATCCTAAGAAGCAGGAATTATGAACATTTGGAGAGGCATAATATGATCAAGAATGGCTTTGTCAAAGGCAGGCCATGCCTTATGGGCCTGACTGAATTTTTGAGGATGTGACTAAATACATTGATGAAGATGAGCCGTAGATGTAGTGTATATGGATTTCAGCAAGGCATTTGATAAGGTACCCCATTTAAGGCTTATTGAGAAAGTAAGGAGGCATGGGATCCAAGGGAACATTGCTTTGTGGATCCAGAACTGGCTTGCCCATAGAAAGCAAAGAGGAGTTGAAGGTGGTTCATATTCTGCATGGAGGTCAGTGAACAGTGGTGTGCCTCGGGGAACTGTTCTGGGACCCCTACTCTTTGTGATTTTTATAAGTGACCTGAATGAGCAACTGGAGGGATGGGTTAGTAAATTTGCCGATGACACAAAGTTTGGGGTTTGGGGGTGTTGTGGATAGTGTGGAGAGCTGTCAGAGGTTACAGCGGGACATTGATAGGATGCAAAACTAGGCTGAGAAGTGGCAGATGGAGTTAAACTCATGTAAGTGTGAGGTGGTTCATTTTGGTAGGTCAAATATGATGGTAGAATATAATATTAATGGTAAGACTCTTGGCAGTGGAGAGGATCAGAGGGATCTTGGGGTCCAAGTCCATAGGATACTCAAAGCTGCTACGCAGGTTGACTGTGGTTAAGAAGTTGACTGTGTAAAACTTTGCCAATCTTTCATATGCTATAAAACAGAGTCTGGTACAATGGTCACCTCTATCTATGTCTTTGGTAGGTCGTATTAATGTTGTTAAAATGTATGTTCTCCCCAAATTTTTATACCTATTTCAATCTATCCCAATTTTTATTCCAAAATCTTTTTTTGATTCCTTAGACTATTATTTTGTCATATCTGTGGCAGAATAAGCGCTCTAGAATTAATAAAATCCATCTCCAAAAATCTAAAAAAGAGGGTGGCATGGCTTTACCTAACTTTCGTTTATATTATTGGGCAGCTAATATACGTTGTGCTACCTTCTGGTCTTTCTTCCATGGCCAACCCGAGTGCCCTAACTGGGTGGCGATGGAGCCGAGCTCCACTAAAGAATTATCTATCTCTGCACTTCTTGGCTCTGCACTCCCTAGTAGTCTGCCCAGATCAATAGCTAATCCTCTTGTTAGACACACTTTGTGTATATGGGCTCAGATCAGGAAATGCTATGGTTTCCAGGGATTTTCCGTTTCCAGCCCTATTGCTCATAATCACCTTTTTTTACCTACTACATACGATTCAGCATTCCAGGTTTGGTCTAGGAAGGGCATTAGACATTTTGAAGATCTTTTCATTGATAATCGCTTCGCTTCTTTTCAGCAGCTCTCTGTTAAGTTCAATCTGCCCAATGCTCATTTTTTCAGATATCTCCAAATCCGACACTTTATTGCTCCTTTAATTCCTAACTTTCCTGAAATGCCTGCGAAAAATGCTATGGACCTATTTCTTTCCATGAATCCACTAGGTAAAGGCTTAATATCAATCATCCGAGATAATCTAGCAGCCTTACGACGGGCCCCCATGGATAAAATCAAAATGGCCTGGGAGCAGGATTTAAATATCCCCTTATCTGAGGAGAGCTGGGATTCAGTTCTCAAATCGGTTAACTCAACCTCTCTTTATGCTCGCCACTGCCTTTTACAGTTTAAGATTGTTCATAGAGCCCATTTGTCTAAATCTAAACTATCTTGATTCTACCCTAGCGTTAGTCCGCTCTGTGATAAATGCAAGAGGGGCGTGGCCTCTCTCATCCAGATGTACTGGTTCTGTCCTAGCTTGGAGAAATTCTGGAAAGATGTCTTCTCTACGTTATCGTGTATTCTGAATCAGCACCTAGAACCAAACCCCTTAATTGCTCTGTTCGATTTTTGGGGCGAGACAGATTTATGTCTGGGTCCGACCAAATGCAGAACATTATCCTTTGCCTCTCTCCTGGCTAGACGCTTGATCCTCTTTAGATGAAGAGATGTTGCCCTGCCCACTCATGCTCAATGGCTTAACGACATCATGGCCTGTTTGGACCTTGAAAAAATTCATTATTCAATTCTCAATTCGGATTTAAAGTTCCATAAGGTCTGGGGACCTTTTATCAAGTACTTTCATAACCTTCCTCTTGACTAGTGTTTTTTTTTCTTTTCGGTCCCTTGCTTTCAGCTCCTTTTTTTTCTGGTAGAAGGCATTATTACCCTCTGTTGCTAAGTGTATTCACAGTCTGGGAGTTTGGCTGTCCTGACTTATACTCTCTATATTGTGTTGTGGTTGGTCTGGAGTTGCTGTTGTTTTTTTTCTTGTGCTGCGGGGCTTGGGGAGGACACTAAGCTTACTTGTCTTTAATTCAGGTGCTTTTTTTTGCTAAATTCTCTTCCTTTGTAGTACATTGTTATTGTATGCTTAATTTTGCACTGCTTTAATGTTCCTCATTGGGAGTTGGGGTTTTTAATTTGTAAAATGTTTTGAAAAACTAATAAAAAAAAATTAAAAAAAAAAAGAAGTTGACTGTGGTGCATCGGCCTTCATCAACCATGGGATTGAGTTTAAGAGCAGAGAGCTATATAGAACCCTATTCATACCCCACTTGGAGTACTGTGTTTAATTCTGGTCGCCTCACTACAGGAAGGACATGGAAACCATAGAAAGGGTGCAGAGGAGATTTACAATGATGTTGCCTGGATTGGACAGCATGCCTTATGAGAATAGGTTGAGTGAAAGCCTTTTCTCCTTGGAGCGACAGAGGATGAGAGATGACCTGATAGAGGTGCACAAGAGGCATTGATCATATGGATAGTCAGAAGCTTTTTCACAGGGCTGAAATGGCTAGCACGAGAGGGCAAAGTTTTAAGGCGCTTGGAAATGAGTAGTTTTTTTTTAGGTTTTTTTTACACGCAGAGAGTAGCGAGTATGTGGAACAGGCTGCTGGTGGCAGTGTTGGAGCCGGAAACAATAAGGTCTTTTAAGAGACTCCTGGATAGGTACATGGGGCTTAGAAAAATAGAGGGCTATAGGTAAGCCTCGGTAGTTCTAGGGAAAGGACATATTTAGCACAGCTTTGTGGGCTGAAGGGCCTGTATTGTGCTGTTGGTTTTCTATGTTTCTACTATCTGTTTTAATATTTTGTGCTAGTTTACTTTCACGATCTAGCTTCCTTTTCTTAATTGCTCGCTTAGTGGTTCTTTGTTGCTTTTTAATTTTTTCCCAATCTTACAGTTTCCAATACCTCTGGCAACTTCGTATACATGAGCTTTTAGTTTGATGCCTTCTTTTATTCCTTAGTTATCCAAGGCTGACTCTCCCCACCCTTACTGTCCTTGCTTTTAACTGGAATATAGTTGAGCACAGTGAAAAATTTATTTGAAAGTCTTCCATTGTTCCTCAACTGTCCCACCATATACAATGTGCTCCCAGTCTACACTAGCCAAATCCTCCTTCATCCCATTGTATCTCCATTGTTTAGGCAGAATACACCGGTTTTAGATTGAACTATTGCACCCTCCATTTGTATGAGAAATTCAATCATACTGTGATCACTCTTTCCAAGAGGGTCCCTAACTACAAGATCACTAAACCCTCACCCTTCCTAATGCTTCCGTATCCTTGGATATTTAAATCCCAATCCTCTCCACCTGTAACCATGTCTCTGTAATGACCATTAAATCATACCTCTTTGTACTGATTTGAGCCACAAGTTCACTGACCTTGATTCGAATAAAGTGCCCATACACTCATCGTGCTTTTAAAATCTTATAACCTTTTACTCTTTTGCACTTGATTTTTCTTCACTCTTACTCTTTTTTTCTTTTGCTTTTTCTTTAACTTTACCACACTATTTTTACTTTATCCATACTTCTCCAATCTGTTGAACCCCCCCCCCCACTATTTAGTTTAAAGCCTTATCCACAGCCCCAGTTATATGATTCTCTAGGATCCAGGTCCCATCATCGTTCAGGTGGAGCCTGTGCTATTGGTACAGCTTCCTCTTTCCCCAATACTGGAGTCAATTTCCCAAGAATTCAAACCTACTTCTCCCACATCAATCCTTGAGCCACACATTTAACTCTGTAATCCTCTTGATCTTATGCCAAGTTGCACATGGCTCAGGTAGTAATCCAGAAATTACCACCTTTTTGGTTCTGCTTTTTAATTTTGTCCCTAGTGGCTCAAATTCCCTCAGCAGAACTTCTTTCCTCATTCTACCTACGCCATTGGTATGCCTCATGGACCATGACAACTGAATCTTCCCCCTCCCACTGCAAATTCCTCTATAGGTCAGATAAGATGTCCCGAACCCGGGCACCAGGCAGGCTTCGGGACACTCTATCCTGATGACAGAGAACTCCGTCTATTCTCCTGACTATACCATCCCAATTACCACTACATTTCTCTTCTCTTCCCGCTCTTGAATGGCTCGCTGAATTACTGTGCTACAGTTAGGCTGGTCATCCTTCCTACAGCCCCCACTTTCATTCACACAGGGAGCAAGAATCTCCAACCTGCTGGGCAAGCTCAAGGGCTGAGGCTCCTCCAGCACTGTCTCTTGGATCCCACTACCTGGCTCACTCGCAGTCACACCCTCTTTTCCCTGACCAGAGCTCTTGATATCTCTTCAATATCTCTTGAAAACCAAGGTTCCTTATACAAGTTATCTTTCATCTTTTATTCTGACAAGCATATACAAGCTTTGTACTTTCAAAATTTTACTTTTGCAGGCCTCCCACTTATCAAGTACACCTTTGCCAGAAAACAGACTGTCAAAATCCACACTTGCCAGCCATCCTTTCTGATAGCATCAAAATTGATGTTCCTCCAATTTAGAATCTCTACCCATGACCCAGATTTACCTTTTTCCATATTTACTTTCAATCTCATGGCATTATGATCACTAGATGCAGTGTCCCTTACACTCTTCTGTCACCAGCCCTGAATCATTTCCTAATAGCAGATGAAATATCACTCACTCTGTCACTGCGGCTTCTTCATACTGATTAAGGAAGCCTTCCTAACACGTTTGACAAACTCTATCCTATCTCTTCTTTTTACAGCATAGGAGCCCCAGTCAATACGTGGAAAGCTAAAAATAGTTCCTATAACAGCCTTATGTTTCTTGGAATAGGCTGCAATCTCTCTACAAAGTTGTTCCTCTAAATCCCTCAGACTGCTGGGTGCAACCAAGTCTCACCAGTAGCTACAATATCATAATTCCACACCCTGAGCTCATCTGCCTTTCCTATGATACTTCTTGCATTGAAATATATGGAGCTCAGGAAGTTGCACCATGCTCAACCTTTTGATTCCTAACTTTGTCTGAGGTCTTAACAACACCTCCACAGTCTCTCCACTATATGGGCACTCTGGTTCCCAAACCCCGCAACTCTAGTTTAACCCGCCTCCCAACCTTTGCAGCACCAGCAAGCCTTACTGCTAGGATATTACTCCCCTTCTAGTTCTGTTCCCCTAACAAACAAATCCCTTATTACCACTTTGACTTTTCTCTGCCAGGTTATTCGATCCCCACCAACAGTATCTAAAGGGGTATGCCTTTTGTTTAGGGGGGTAGCCATAAGAGTACTCTGCAATGGCTATTTAACTCCATTCCCCTTTCTGACAGACACCCATTTTCCTGTTTCCTGCACCTTGGGGGTAACTCACCTCTCTTCATGTCATATCTATCATCCCCTACAAATCCCAAATGATCGTAATTCATCTATTTCCAGTTCCATCTCCTTAAAGTACAGTGTTACAAGCTGCAGCTGGATGTACATGTTCTAGGTGAAGGTGTCAGGGACACTGGAAGTCTCCCTGCCTTCCCACAAGAGTAGCATACCACTATCCTGACTGGCACCTCTAGCTACAGTTTTTATTGCCTCATTGGACTGAAGCCTCAAAATCCCTGCTCTAACGTTGTCCACTCCACTTGCCCTTGGCTTATATTAATTTTTTCTTGCCAATCAATCCCAAATGCTGGTTATCAGCTGCCCAAAATACCAAACTGCCTTGAATCGACCTCTTTTCTACTCGATCACTGCTCAATGAAGCACCACAGTCCATTGGAGTTTAGCACAGTTGTGGTGTGAAAGCCATAGGTCACTTGTTATCCAGGACAAAGGTGTTTAATAAATCATTATGTACCCAGAAAGAATGGGACAAAACATGTTCCCACGAGCAGAAAGGTTCAGAAGAGGAGGTAGAACAAAAATGATTTTTCTCAAGAACTATAACTGACGAAAGGATTTTTTCTCTTTTTTCCGAGTTCCTTATCCTTGTATTTAGTTAGCTGGAGCTCGCCTTTGTCTGAGAGGTTCATCCGCTCCCATTCCCTCCGTCTTCGCTCATTAGCACAAAATTCCCCACGGCTCAGGTACGGATCGTGGGGCTGAGAGAAAGGGAAAGGACCGGGACTGTCCCGGGTGTCCGGAGCTCACAACAACAGTCCCTCAGTACGGGTACGGCAGCTGGTGCTGATGAAACCCCGCCCAGTTCCCCGCTCCTACCTGTTACGGAAACTCCTGAGCCTGTTGTCTACTGAGCGCATGCGCGACCACTGCGCACATCCATGACCCCGACGCCTGCGCTTTTGACAGCTTGCGAATTCTGAAACACGGAAGTTTCTGGGTAAGCACGGTGCGATGAAAGGTGTCTGCAAGCCCCGGTTCCATGTCTCATGCCTCAGTGTTTTTATGTAGAAAATTCAGCAGCTACTTTAACACAGTAAGCTCCCATAAACAATACACTCAATATTAACAATCATTCCGCGTGTCAAATGTCAAAGTCCAACCCACTTACAGATTCAAGTTTCAAACACAAAAGATGCTGCAGTTGCTGGAAATACAGCGCAACACACACGAAGTGTTGGAGGAACTCAGCAGGTCAGGCAGCATCTAAGCAGAAGAATATACAATCCAGGCATGCTGAAGGGGCTCGGTCTAAAACGTCGACTATTTATTCCTCTCCATAGTTGCTTCCTGATCCCCTGAGATCCTCCGGTATCTTGCAGAAGTAAACAACACTTTTTTTTTCAGTCAGTCTCCAAATCTGATCATTTATTTGTAGCCACATCCGATCTGATTCCCTCCTCCTCCCCGTAAACTTTAACACCCATCTCTTTCTGGAGCCTTAAGCCTCGCTCATGTTGGTCCCTCTGAGCCTGCCCTATCAAAGGTTCAAGTGTTCATTTTTTTCAAAGGTTCAACGAAGATTTACCTACCATTCTGCTGTTAAACTTTAGAGGAGATTGGTGAATTGCACCAACCCAGTTGTCGTTGTCATGTCGGTACAACTACATATCAATTAAAATAAAAGCGCGCGCACACACGCAGGAAGTGAGGTTAACGCTTACGTTCACTTTGCAGAGCGGGAGCAGATCAATACGCATGCGTAGTAATCAGTCCCTAATCAAAGCTAAGAGGAGTCTGTGCTAAAAGAGATTACACATACGTTACACTCACTCCCCCTTTAGATTAATGTAACATATAACTATATGTAACAATTTCCCTTTAATAAACCATATTTAAATAGGCATGCTTTCACCATAGCAGTCCATCAGTAACTTCACTTTCCTAGAGTCAGTCTTTCGGACGGCGCTCTGTTTCTTTCACAATAGCGCTTTTGAACCTGTGAAACGGTATTAGGATTAACAGGTGTCTTGCCAAAGCTTTCTCTATTGCAGGTGGCATGTCGCTTTTAGTGACATGATCACCACTGAGAAGTAGGTCCGGTGGTGATAATGTGTACGTTTTGTTGGATGCATTCGACTCAGGTGTGTTCTTTGGCTAGGCATCCAGTAGCTGGTCCTCATGACATCTCTATGTATAATCTCCAACATCCACTGTATACATCAGTAGTCCAGTTCTTGTGGCTATCCTTCTCTTCTTGGGAATCATGCGCTAGGAGTTCCTGTCCAACCTCGAAGCTCCTTGCCAATTCACTTGGAAACTGGCTGAACTGTTTATACTGCAGTTTTCTCTGTAGATCTGATTTCAGGAGGTCTATGCAAAACCTCAGATTCCTGCTTATGAACAGTATTGCAGGTCTTTGATTTGTTATCACCTGAACAGAGTTCCGATAAAGAAAAAAGAAGCTGTCCATCTTATGCTGTGCAGCAATGTCCTCCCTGTCCATCACTTTATTAGATTCCTTGAAGGCTTCAATAAACCTTTCAGCTCACCCATTCTTTGCTGGGTGGTGAGGAATTGACTTAAAGTGTTTGATGCCAATTTTTTCATCAATAATCCAAACTCTTCTGATGTGTTAATAGTTTCAATAGAAACTATAGTTTCTAATAGTGTCAATAGAAGCTGGTGCTAATAGTTTACCAGGCCAAAATATGACCTGAGGTGTGACACATTTTCCAGTTTGGGTGCCTGCGACACTGCTTCAATCTTCTCTTGTGAGAAGATGAGCATGGCCAAGTCCCTCTACTCAACCTTGGTGATAATGCCAGATGCCTCCAAGCTCTACAGTTCAGCATTCTCTTTAGGACGTGCTTTATGGAATCTTGGTGTTGCTGCTTCACCTAGTTCAATTCAGGCCTTTATGCCTTTGAGTTTGCCAGTACTCTTCTCAAACACTTTCTCATTATCATTAAGCAGCCATGACAGTCTCTGGTTAGTACTATTGTTTGGACTGCAGTTGCCTGTTGATGACACATTGAGAGCTTTGAATATATGCCATTCTAGTTGGATTGTTCTCAATCATTCATATCTGAAAAGTGCTGGCCCTCGACTTTTCAACACATAAAGCTCCATCTGATGTGTTTTGCCTCCGTACATCACATTTACTTTCAGTTTGCCTCTGGGAGACACTTTTTCACCTGTGTAGGTCCTTACCGAGGTCTTTTCTAATGGTAGCTTACAAAACTGTCAGCCTCTGAAATTATAGACAAAGCTGACACTGTATCCAGCTCCATTTTCAGTTTTACACCAGACTCTGTGGTTTTCCTGTTTGGTTGTGCTTTTTATCTGACTTGCACATTCTCTCAATGTGACTTGTCTGTGACAATTCCTGCAAATTTTTTTTCTTTGAACCAACAGTTATTTGTATCATAGGTTGATATGCCATATTGATAACTTTTTTGGTCCCTTCAGGGACATTTATTTGGTTTCACATTCTAAAGTCTCTTTCTGTGGTTCTGTTGCATCCTTTGCTGCAGTGTCTAATGATATTGCAAAGGTCAATCCCTGTTCTAAGGTTAGGTCTCTTTCTGACAGTAGCCTTTTTTGAATGTTTTGACTATGTATGCTACATACAAACCTGTCCCTTAAAGCATCAGGAAGTCCATTTCTAAAGTCACAGTTATTGGGAAAGTGTGCACATTTCTGCAATGTATTCAGAAATGCTTTCATCCTTTGACTGGTTACTTTTGTAAAATCTAAATCTCTCAGCTATTACTAATGTTTTAGGACTTAAGTGATTTTGTAAAGTTGTGACAATTTCCTTGAACAGCTTGCTTGCTGTCTTTTCAGGAG
Source organism: Hypanus sabinus (assembly GCF_030144855.1). Classification (NCBI taxonomy): domain Eukaryota; kingdom Metazoa; phylum Chordata; class Chondrichthyes; order Myliobatiformes; family Dasyatidae; genus Hypanus; species Hypanus sabinus. Next base: position 174,408,719 of record NC_082713.1, read on the forward strand.
TTGCTAAGTTGTGTAAAAGCCTGTAGTTTTAGCACCCATTAAGCTAAGAAGCGTGGAAATTTTATTTTCCTCATCCATATCGTTCATTTTACAATATAGTTCAACCCTCTCCATATACTGACAGCCCATCAGCGGCAGGAGCAGGCCACAGTGATGAGGATTTTTGCAGGTCCACAATGCTTGTTTAAAAGGAGAGTTTTTCACCATTCAGGCTCATTTTGATGGCTTAATCAGCGGCAGGAGCAGTCCACAACAACAAAGTTTCTTGCAGGTCAGCAACGCTTGTTTAAAAGGAGAGTTTCACAGGAGTTTAGGCTCATTTCAGATGGGACAAGCGGGGGGCAGACATTGTTGGGAGTAGACAAGTGGTGAAAGTAGGAGTGTCAGGCTTTGGCTCAAAATAGGTTTCGGCCTGGAAAAGGCTTTGGCTCTGGGCAAGTTTCTGGTAAGGTTAAAGTTTTTTTATTTTTCTCTTACAGTACCAAATGTAGTAAGTGGCTGTTGTGTGTTCTTCATGCCGGACTAATGCGAGTCCTGGGAAGAATCTTCCAGGGAACTACCTCTGCATGAAGTACATCTGGCTGCAGCTCCTTGAAAACTGTTAGGGATCTGGAGCAGCAGCTGGATAAGTGGGGAGATAATCGGTCAGAGTTACAGGGAAGTAGTCACACCAAAGTTGCAGGAGGCAAATAGCTGGGTGACTGTCAGGAGAAATGGAAAAGTGAATAGGCAGTTAGCGTAGAGCACCCCTGTGGCCATTCCTCTCAATAATAAGAATAGCATTTTGGATACTGTAATGGGGTATGACTTCCCAAATGAATGCCATGGAGACTGGGTTACTGGCAGTGAGCACAGATCCGTGATGCAGAAGGGAAAGAGGGAGAAGAGGGGAGTGGTAGTGATATGGGACTCATAGACGGGGACAAACAGGAGATTCTGTGCTTGTGAACGGGACACTGGGATGGTATGTTGCTCCCAGGTGCCAGGGTCAGAGACATCTTGGATTGTGTCCACAATATTTTGAAGAGGGAGGGAGAACAACCTGATGACTTGGTACATATTGGTACCAATGACACAGGAAGGTAAGACAATGAGGTCCTGAAAACAGAAGTTAGCGAGGGTGCTGTGGTTATGGAGAGAAAGGATATGGAGAGAAGGCAGGAGATCAAGGCTGATGGAAAAATGGATCAGCCACGATGAAATGGTGGAATAGAATTGGTGGGCCAAATAGGTAATTCTACTCCTAGTTCTTTTATCTTAGACCTTATAACTCCAGCCCCCTCACCGGACTTGTATGGAACTTGGCTCATTGCCAGTTCTGCTAACAGCCAAGGGACTCAACCTTGAGAAAGCATCCCTTCATAAAGAATAGGTGTCTAGAGTCGGTATGATTTGGGATTCAATCAAACAGGAACATCATGAGGTTCTGATGAAAGAAACTTGATTTCAGCAAATGCAGCATTAATACTGCCTATACACAATTGACAGTCAGCAAAAAGTAACAAATACTGTAAATTCCAGTGTATAAGCTGACCCGGAGTATAAGCTGGCCTCCCATTTTCAAGGTTAAAAAAGTGACTTTTTCATGTTACCTATGTATAAGCCGACCCCTTTTGTAAAGGTTTTTGATTTAACCAGAAAAGATCACAACATCTCACATGCCGGTTCTCAGCTTTGCCAGATCCGGAACCTGAAAATTTTGTGAACCATTACCTGCTTAGAAAATAAGCCTACACATTGTAGAGCATTATAAGCGAATTCTTAATAAATAAATAAATCAGGGAGGGAAGTTTTGGATTTGGTTCCCAATGATAATGAATCCTCTGAAATGTTACCCCCGTGAAACCATCATAATCTCGTTAAAACATAACACGGGGTGGCAGGATCAGTACGCATACTCAGTATTGAGTTTGCGACCACCATGTACAAAAGATTAAAACGAATGCGATATGATGCTGGCTTCAAGCTGAAGGTTGTTGATTTTGCTAAAGGAACAAATAATTATGCAGCTGCTAAGAAGTTTAGTGTAAACTAGAAACTAGTGAGAGAGTGGAGAAAGGCAGAGGACATGCTGAGGGAAATGCGCAAACCGCGGTAAAACATGCCAGTGGCCAGAACTCAAAGAAAATGTTTTAGAGTGGGTGAATCACCAGCAATTGTCTGGATACATTGTTACCAGAGAAATGATTTGAGTTCAAACGTTGAAATGGGACAAAAAACACCGTGAAGTCAGTGAAAATTTCAAAGCTACACAAAGTTGGTTCACCCGATTTATGAATAGACATGATCTTGTGTTGAGACAAAAATCAAAGATTGCTCAGAAAATTCCCGCGGGGTGTTGTTGTTTACGTTCAAGAACGCTGCTGGATGGACGAAGCGGGTTGCTTGAAGTGGGTTAAAGAGGCATGGCGTCAACGTCCCGAAGGTTTCAGGAAGGAAAAGTCACTACTTGTCTGGGACATGTTCAAAGCGCACTTGTCAAGTGAGACAAAAGCAGCACTGAAAGTTGAAAATACGGATACTGCAGTCATCCCCAGTGGTTTGACATCCATGCTCCAGCCACTAGATGTGAGTTTAAACAACCATTCATGCATCGACAGTGCAACGAATTTGACTCAAAAACAGCCAATAAATATGACCCGTCTTCCGTGTATTTGTTTTTCCAAAGTTGACACCCTCTGTATAAGCCAACCCCTTAATTTTAGGACCATAATTTAGGGCCAAATTCTCGTCTTGTACACCGGAATCTATGGTATTTAGACTTTCAAAAAACCTTTGTCAAGGTGCCACACATGAGGCTGTTTACCAAGTTAAGAGCCCATGTATTACAGGAAATTTTCTGGCATGGTTAGAGCATTGGCTGATTGGTAGGAGGCTGCAAATAGGAAAAAAAGGATCCTTTTCTGGTTGGCAGCCAGTGACTAGTGGTGTTCCACAGGAGTCAGTGTTGGGACCACTTCTTCTTATGCTGTATATGAATGATTTAGATGATGGAATAGATGGCTTTGTTGCCAAGTTTGCAAATGATACAAAGATTGGTGGAGGGGAAGGTACTATTAAGGAAACGGGTAGGACGCAGAAGGACTTAGATAGGTTAGGAGAATGGGCAAAAAAGTGGCAAATGAAATACAATGTTGGAAAATGCTTGATCATGCACTTTGGAAGTAGAAATACAGTGCAGACTATTCTCTAAAAGGGGAGAAAATCCAGGAATCTGAGATGAAGAGGGACTTGGAAATCCTTGTGCAGAATACCCTGAAGGTTAACTTGCAGTTCAATTTGGTGGTGAGGAAGGCAAATGCCATGTTAGCGTTCATTTCAAGAGGTCCAGGATACAAAAGCAAGGGTGTGATGCTGAGGCTTTATAAGGCACTGGTGAGGCCTCACCTTGCATATTGTGAACAGTTTTGGGTTCCTCATCTTAGAAAAGATGTGCTGGCATTGGAGAGCATCTAGTGGAAGTTTACAAGGATGATTCCACAAATGAAATGGTTATCATACGAGGAACGTTTGATAGCTCTGGGTCTGTACTTGCTGGAATTCAGAAGGATGGGGGGGGGGGGTTCTCATTGAAACCTTTTGAATGTTGAAAGGCCTAGACAGAGTAGATGAGGAAAGGATATTTTCCATGGTGGGAGAATCTAGGACAAGAAGGCACAGCCTCAGGATAGAGGGATGCCCTTTCAAAACAGAGATGCTGAGAAATTTCTTTAGCCAAAGGGTAGTGAACTTGTGGAATTTGTTGCCATATGCAGCTGTAGGTGCCAGGTCATTGGGTGCATTTAAGGCAGAGATTGATAGGTTTTTGATTGGACATGGAATCAAAGGTTATGGGGAGAAGGCCGGGAACTATAGTTGAAGAAGAGATAGAAAAAAGAATCAGCCATGATTGAGTGGTGGAGGAGACTTGATGAAGATGGCCTAATTCTGCTTCTATGTCTTATGGTCTCTCCGAACATCTAAAGTTCTCTTATCTATCCATCCCTGTCCTTCAAGTCCAGGAGCTTTACCTGATTGCTTTGACAACATAGCTTTCTGAATTTCATGCTCAGTAATTGGAGCATCAAGCATCTGTTGATCTTCAACAGTAATTTGAGGAAATTTAATCTTATGTAAAAAAAAAGCATTCATATTGGAAGAATCTGCAGGAAATTGAGATTTATAAAGATCAGAATAAAAATCCTGAAAAATATTATTAATGTCTTCATGGTTACTTACTATCTCCCCATTATCTTTACGAATCTTTAAAATTTGTCTTTTAGCTCTAGCTGCCCTTAATTGGGAAGCTAAGAGCTTATTATTTTTATCCCCAAAAATATAAAACTGACTTTTCAATTTAAGCAAATATCCTTCAGTAGGATAAGTTAATAATAAATTATATTGTGATTGTAATTCCACTCTTCTTTTAAACAAATCAATATTTGGAGAGGTTGCATTGCTGTTATCTAAATCTTTATTTGTTATCTAAATCTAAATTTGTTTTGAAATTTTATCTAATTCCGTTCTTGTCTGTTTCTTCAGCTGAGCTATATACAAAATAATCTGACCACATAAATAAGCTTTTAATGTATCCCAAATCACTAACTTTGAAATGTTTCCTGTATTATAAAAGAGAAAAAACTCTTTTATCTGAGTTTCAATAAACTCAACAAATTCTGAACTTTGTAACAAATGTTCTGGAAGTGGTCTTGCAGAAGCAACATCTTTCAGTTCAAATATTAGGTTTAAAGGAGCGTGATCAGAGATAACAATTGCATCATATTCACACTTCTGAACATTAAATAAAAGTTGAGGGTCAACTATAAAAAAGTCGATCCTCGAATAGTTAATATGAACATGTGAAAAGAAGGAATATTCTCTATCACTAGGATGCATATGTCTCCAAATATCAATTAAGCCATAATCTGTTAAAAAGGAATTAATAAGTGATGCAGAACAATTAGGTAGTTGGTGTTTGGAAGATAATTTATCCATTAAAGTATTTTAAAAAGTATTAAAATCACCACCCATTAATAGCAAAATAACATATATTCATTTAGATTAGGTAATAGAGCAAAAACAGCTTTAAAAATGAGGGATCAATTAGACACTTTATTGTTCCTTTAATTTCTAACTTCCCTGAAATGCCCGTGAAAAATGCTATGGAATTTTTTTCTTTCCATTAATCCACTAGGTAAAGGTTTAATATCAAGTATTCAAGATAAATTAGCAGCCTTACGACGTGCCCCTGTGGATAAAATGAAAATGGCATGGGAGCAGGATTTAAATACCTCCTTATCTGATGACACTTGGGACTCGATTCTCAAATTGTTTAATACAACCTCTCTTTGTGCTTGCCATTGCCTCTTACGGTTTAAGATTGTTCATAGAGCCCATATGTCTAAATCTAAATTATCTCAATTCTACCCTAACATCAGTCCGCTTTGTGATAAATGCAAAAGGGGCGAGGCCTCTCTCGTTCATATGTACTGGTTTTGTCCTAGCTTGGAGAAGTTTTGGAAAGATGTCTTTATAACGTTATCGTATATTCTGAATCACCACCTAGAACCAAACCCTTTAATTGCTCTGTTCGGTTTCCGGGGTGAGACAGATTTACGTCTGAGTTCGTCTAAGTGTCGAATATTATCGTTTGCCTCTCTCCTGGGTAGACGTTTAATCCTTCTTAGATGGAGGGATGTTGCCCCGCCCACGCATGCTCAGTGGCTTAATGATATTATGGCCTGCTTGGACCTTGAAAAAATTTATTATTCAATTCTTAATTCGGACTTAAAAGTTCTATAAGGTCTGGGGACCTTTTATTGAGTACTTTCATAACCTTCCTCCTAACTAAGGTTTTTTTTTCGGTCCCTTGCTTTCAGCTCCTTTTTCTTTTGGTAGTAGGCATTAATATCTTCTGTTGCTAAGTGTATTCACAGTTTGGGGGTTTGATTGTCCTGATTTATATTCTCTATATTGTGTTGTGGGTGGTCTGGAGTTTCCTTTTTTTGTTTTGTGTTGTGGAGCTTGGGGAGGACACTAATTTTGCTTGTCTTCAATTTGGGTGTTTTTTCAATTATCTTTCTCTGTATCAGATTGTTATTGTATGCTTATTTTTGCACTGTATCAATGTCCATTTTGATCTGGGTTTTTTTTAATCTGTAGTTAGGTAGAAAATGTATTAAAAAACTAATTTAAAAAATGAGGGATCATCAACATTTGGTCCATATGTATTAACCAAAACCATTTTTCTGTTGTAAATTGTTCCTTTAAGAATCAAAAATCTACCATTAATATCAGCTATAATATCCTCCTGGTTAAAAGGAATATTGGAATCAATAAAAATAAAAACACCTCTAATTTTACTTTGAGAATTTGCATGAAACTGAGAATCCTTCCAAAATTTAAAAAACCAACTTTTTATCACATAACCTGATATGCATCTCTTGTGTAAAGATTATATCAGGTTGTAATCGGTTGATAGCTTTAAATGTTTTCTTGCACTTAATAGGATGATTCCAACCACAAACATTCCAACTTAAAACATTTAACTGTTTAAATATCATCATGAGACTTTATATCTAAAAAAAGTAGTTAGACACATGTCAGGATAAGGTAGTCGAGAATGGCAGAGATAAACAACAATAATAATAATTTGCATACACTCTGGAATTCCATAATGGGGATAAAAAAAAGAAAAAAGGAAAAAACCCACCCAAACTACAAAGCCCAGAAAAAAGTCAATGTCAATCGACGCATGCCCCAAAGAATGCATAAAAAGCAATTATAAACTCCACCTGCCGGAATAAAAGATAAAAAAAAGTAACCTCTATCTCCCTCTTCTGGATATAGAATTCATACAGCCGATATACAGTTCATTATAACTGAGCTGAAGAAAATAGTTATTAGACATGACCTTCAGTTTTGAAAATAGCCTACCTAATATTAGATAAGGGAAAAAAGCACACCCAAAAATTCTTGAAATATTTGCTCAGAAGAAAAACAATCATCATCTTTAAAATGTCAAATCTATCTTAAAAGTTAAAAGTTCTTAACAAAAGCATACGAAGCAAAACAACAATTAGTTCATTTAAATGCTGCAAACAGAAAAAAGTTTAAATGGTTCAAAGTTATCTACAGTCTTTCGACAGTTCCCTTGCTGTGACTTTTGAGGTTAAAACCACCCAAACCAGTCCATTTCAGAGCTAACAGTATATTTTAAGGTAAAGACTTTCTATAGCCATCAAATCTTCCGATTTCATCACTCCTTACGTCTCGAGACAATCAAACAGTTGTAAATCATTCAAACTTCAGGCTTCGGACTCGTCAGGGAGAGAATTAATAAAATGCAGTGCTTCAGCTGGGTCATCAAAAATACAAACCCCAGAATTTTTAACAAAAAACCTTAATTTAGCTGGCTATTGAAGAGATAGATACAACTGTCTTTGATAAACCAAGCAGCGAATCCATAACATTTCTGAACAATTTAACGTGGAAAATCTTCGAAGAAGCGAATTTCAGAGCTTTGAAATTGATATAACCTTTGTTTCTAGCAAGCTTAATAATGTGGTCTTTATCTCTGAAACAAAGAAAAGGCACAACCACATGCCGGTTTTTATCTTGACCCAAGGATTTTAAGGAGCTGATTCGATGAGCCATTTTGATCACCAGGGGTTGTAGGCAAGCCACCGGAAATAAATATTGAAACATTTTAACAAAATAATCCAGTATGGCAGTGGATTCTGATCTCTCTTCTAATCCAACAATTCAAATATTGTTCTGACAAGAGCGAGCCTCCAAATCCACAATCCGTTGTTGAGCCTTTTCCAAACAAGAAATATAAGCCGCATTTTGACTAACCTCTGTAAGATCAAGGCTCAAAGAGTCAATTTTTTCGTCCAAAGAAAGAAATCTTTCTTTTAGTTGAGTTAATTCAGCAATGACATAGCTGATCTGAGACTCTAATCTATTTACCCAGGGTGGCTCCTCTGAAGTCTTGTCAGTTTTCTTAAGCTTAAGGATTCTCTTTAGAGCTTCTTAGGTTAGACATAATTATAACTGTCACTCTACAGGATCCGACTGAATAAATTTGAAATTTCGGAGTTTGTCGGAAAAGGGAGAGACTGAAGGTGGACAGAAAGAAACTATGTCTTACATGTCCACAAGCGGTAGGCGGGGTCCAGAATCAGATTCAGAATCAGGTTTATTATCACCGGCATGTGACGTGAAATTTGTTAACTTGGTAGCAGCAGTTCAATGCAATACATAATCTAGCAGAGAGAAAAAAAGAAAATAATAATAACAAATGAAAATTTAGAAATAATAATAAATAAACAAGTATGTCAATTACAGTGTACGTATATTGAATAGATCTTTAAAAAATGTGCATAAACAGAAATACTGTATATTAAAAAAACAGTGAGGTAGTGTCCAAAGATTCAATGACCATTTAGGAATTGGATGGCAGAGGGGAAGAAGCTGTTCCTGAATCACTGAGTGTGGCTTCTGTACCTCCTACCTGATGGTAACAGTGAGAAAAGGGCATGCCCTGGCTGCTGGAGGTTCTTAAAAATGGATGCTGCCTTTCTGTGACACTGCTCCCTGAAGATGTCCTGGGTACTTTGTAGGCTAGTGCCCAAGATGGAGCTGACTAGATTTACAACCTTTTGAAGCTTCTTTTGGTCCTGTGCAGTAGCTCCTCCATACAAGACAGTGATGTAGCCTGTCAGAATGCTCTCCACGATACAACTATAGAAGTTTTTGAGTGTATTTGTTGACATGCCAAATCTCTTCAAACTCCTAATAAAGTATAGCCACTGTCTTGCCTTCTCTATAAGTGCATTGATATGTTGGGACCAGGTTAGATCCTCAGAGATCTTAACACTGAGGAACCTGAAACTGCTTACTCTCTCCACTTCTGATCCCTCTATGAGGATTGGTATGTGCTCCTTCATGTTACCCTTCCTGAAGTCCACAATCAGCTCTTTTGTCTTATTGACGTTGAGTGCCAGGTGGCTGCTGTGCCGCCACTACATTAGTTGGCATGTCTCGCTCTTGTACCCTCTCATCATCACCTGAGATTCTACCAACAATGGCTGTATCATCAGCAAATTTATAGATGGTATTTGGGCTATGCCTAGCCTCACAGTCATGTGTATATAGAGAGTAGAGCAGTGGACTAAGCACACACCCCTGAGGTGTGCCAATGTTGATAGTCAGTGAGGAGGATATGTTATCACTAATCCGCACAGATTGTGGTCTTCCAGATAGGAAGTCGAGGATCCAATTGCAGAAGGAGTGATGATGGAATGATGGTATTAAATGCTGAGCTGTAGTCGATACCAGCATTCTGACGTAGCTGTTTGTGTTGTCCAGGTGGTCAAAAGCCGTGTGGAAAGCCATTGAGATTGCGTCTGCCATTGACCTGTTCTGGCGATAGACAGATTACAATGGGTCCAGATCCTTGCTCAGTCTAGTCATGACCAACCCCTCAAAGGTTGTAGATGTGAGTGCTACCAGGTGATAGTCATTAAGACAGCCCAGACCTGTCATTAAAGAGATTATGATGAGCAAACTGGAGGGCCTGAAGGTAGATAAGTCCTCTGGTCCTGATGGGTTGCATCCCAGGGTGCTGAGGGAATTAGCAGAGGTTATAGTAGACGCATTGGTAATCATTTATCAAAACTCTCTAGACTCTGGGCAGACCCTGGTGGATTGGAAGACAGCAAATGTCACACCACTTTTTAAAAAAGGATGTAGGCAAAAGACGGGCAACTATAGGCCGGTTAGCTTATCATCTGTGGTCAGGAAAATGCTTGAAGCTGTCATTAAGGAAGAAATAGTGTAACATTTAGAAAGTAGTGGTTCCATTAGACATACGCAGCATGGATTCAGAAAGAGCAGGTCTTGTTTGAGAAACTTATTGGAGTTCTTTGAGGACATAATGAGTACATAATGATAGAGGGGAACAGGTGGGTGTCGTATACTTGGATTTCCAAAAGGTGTTCGATAAGGTGCCGCACAAGAGACTTATAAATAAGATATGGATGCATGGAATCGAAGGAAGTATATTGGCATGGATATTGGATTGGTTAGCCAATAGAAGGTAGAGAGTTGGTATAAATGGGTGTTTCTCTGGTTGGCAGTCAGTGGTGAGTGGGGTGCTGCAGGGGTTGGTGCTGGGCCTGCAGCTGTTTACCATTTACATTGATGATTTGGAAGAGGGGACTGAGTGTAGCATAACTAAATTTGCTGATGATATTAAACTGAGTGAAAAAGCAATTGTACAGAAGATGTGGAGAGTCTGCAGAGGAATATAGATAGGTTAAGTGTGTGGGCCAAGGTCTGGCAGATGGAATACAATGTTGGTAAATGTGAGATCATCCACTTTGGAAGGAATAATAGAAGAACAGATTATTATTTAAATAGTGAAAGATTGCAGCATGCTATTGTGCAGAGAGACTTGGGAGTGCTTGTTCATGAATCGTAAAAAGTTGCTTGCAGGTACAACAGGTTATTAAGAAGTGTGGCAGCTGCAATTACCAGCTGCACCATCAACTGGGCATATTAAAGTATCCTATAGCCGACCATCCTCCTGATAATCTGGTAAATGACTGAGTTGTTGCATTACACCAGCCTAAATAGATGGGGCTGGATAATAGGATTGTGCCATTCTGCTACTGCCAGAGGTGTGTTCTCTGGAGCTGCTTCATTCATGCCATATCTTTTTAAGGAGAGGAATGCTTTTTCTCCCCTGCAATTTACTATGGGCTGGCCAGCATCGAATATAAACCCGCAGTCACGAGATGAGTGGTGTCTCTTGGCTTGAGGAGTATTTACTATGTTGTTGTAACCAAGTTCTGCTTTGTTTAGCTGATTCAAGTTTGGACTCTGGAACAGTTCTGTTGAGTTTGTAAACCCCTATTTTTTTCACCTTTACCTGCTCTCCTAGTTTTATGCTTACCCTGGTCCTTCACAAGAAGGCAAACAGAATGTTGGCCTTCATTGCTAGAGGGATTGAATTCAAGAGCAGGGAGGTCATGCTGCAACTATACAGGGTACTGGTGAGGCTGCACCTGGAGCACTGTGTGCAGTTCTGGTCTCCATACTTGAGGAAAGATATACTGGCTTTGGAGGGAGTGCAGAGCAGGTTCACCAGGTTGATTCCAGGGATGAAGGGGTTAACCTATGAGGAGAGATTGAGTCACCTGGGACTATATTCTCTGGAATTCAGAATAAATAGTGGGGATCTTATAGAAACATACAAAATTTTGAAAGGGATAGATAAGATAGAAGTAGGAAAGCTGTTTCCATTGGTAGGTGAGACTAGAACTAGGGGACATTGCCTCAGAATTCAGAGGAGAAGATTTAGGATAGAGATGAGGAGAAACTGTTTTTCCCAGAGAATGGTGAATCTGTGAAATTCTCTCCCCAGGGAAGCAGTTGAGGCTTCTTCACTAAATATATTTAAGATACAGTTAGATAGATTTTTACATAGTAAGGGAATTAAGGGTTATGGGGAAAAGGCAGGTAGATGGAGCTCAGTTTACGGACAGATCAGCCATGATCTTATTGAATGGCATGGTAGGCTCGATGGGCTGGATGGCCTACTCCTGCTCCTATTTCTTATGTTCTTATGTTCAGTCTTCTTCGGCACTGGTATAATTGTTGCCTTTTTGAAGCAAGTGGGAACTTCCGCCCATAGCAGTACGAGGTTGAATACGCCCTTGAATACTCCTGCCATTTGGTTGGCGCAGGTTTTCAGAGCCTTACCAGGTACTCCATTGGGACCTTCTGCCTTGCGAGGATTCACCCTCTTTAAAGACAGCCTAACATTGGCCTCTGAGACAGAGATCATAGGGTTATCAGGTGTAGCAGGGATCTTCACAGCTGTAGTTCAAAGTGGGCATAGAAGGCATTGAGTTCATCTGGCAGTGAAGTAGCGCTGCCATTTATGCTATTGGGTTTTGCTTTGTAGGCAGTAATGTCTCACAAACCCTGCCAGAGTTGCTATGTATCCAACGTCGCCTCCGACGTCATACAAAATTGTCTAATCACCCTTGAGATAGCCCTCTGCAAATTATACCTGGTTTTCTGGTACAGGTCTGAGTTGCCAGACTAGAATGACACAGCTCTAGCCTTCAGCAGACGACATGCCTTCTGGTTCATCCACAGTTTTTGATTTGGGAATGTGTCTTTGTAGGCACACACTCATCCACCCAGGTTTTAATGAAGTCAGTAACAACTGCAGCATACTCATCTAGGTTCGAAGATGAATCCCTGAATATAGTCCAGTCCTTCAATTCAAAGCAGTCCTGTAAGCGCCCCTGTGCTTCCCTTGTCCATGCCTTCTTGGTGCTCGCTACTGGTGCTGCAGTATTCGGTCTCTGCCTATACTCAGGGAGTAAAGTACAGTAGGTGATCAGCTTCTTGAAGTAAGGGTGTGGAATAGCAGGGTAGGCATTCTTCATGGTAATGTAGCAATGGTCCAGTGTGTTGTTTCCTTTAGTATTGCAAGTGATCTGTTGGTGGTAGTTGCTTATTGATTTTTTCAGACCAGCCTGGTTAAAATCACCCAATCCGATGGTGAAGATGTTAGGATGCGCTGTTTTGTGCATGTTGATCCCATTGCTCAGACCATCTAAAGCCTGCTTGACATTGGCCTGAGATGAACCTTAAACTGCTACCAAAATGACCCCAGAGAACTCCCATGGTAGGCAAAAAAGGGTGGCACTTAACTGTTAGATATTCCAGGTCTGGTGAGCAGATTTGGAACAGCACTGATATATTTGTGCATCAAGAAGAGTTGATCATGAGGCATACTCCACCACCTCTGCTTTTGAGAAACTCTGTAAATCTATCCCGACAATGTATAATAAATCCATCGATCTGAATCACTGCATCAGTACAGAAGGGGTTAACCAGGATTCCGTGAAACAAAAGACACACACGGTCCTAATGTCCCTCTGATTCAGCACCTCAGCTCTGAGATCATTGATTTTATTCACCAGAGGCTGCACGTTTGCCAGCCAGATAGTCAGCATAGGGAGTTTAAAACCCCGCTTCTTTAGACGCACTTGTAACCCCACTCTACACCAACGCTTCTTCTGAGGTGTCCTATGTGGGCGCTTCCGATCCCCATCGGTGTTGTTTCCATCGGTTTCAAGCAGCAAAAGTTCATTTAAACACATCAAGTCCAATATGGCCCCGCCTCTTGTTAAACTATTTACATATTGATTTAAGAAGCTTAACTGGAGACACTTCTGCCCCATCTAAACCCCTTGGACTAAGAAGGTCCCGGTTTATATTAGGGAAGATGAAATCCCCCATGACAGCAACCCCATTATTTTCACACATTTCCTTAAACTGTTCATCTATGTCCCTGTGATTATTAAGGGGGTCCGTAGTACAATCCCATCAGTGTGAATGCACCCTTCCTATTCCTGAGTTCTAACCAAATGGACTCAGTGTCTGACCTGTTATGTCTCCCCTGAGTGAAGCTCTGATATTGTCCCTGATTAGTAGTGCAACTTCCCCCTTCTTTTACTTCCTTCTCTATCTTTTCTTAAGCTTTGAAAACCTGATTATTAATCACTCATTCCTGCCCCTCTCTCAACCAAGTTTCAGTCACAGCTACAGCATTATAGTTCCATGTACTGATCCATGCTCTAAGTTCATCATCCTTACCCATAATACTGCTAGCATTAAAATGTACACACTTCCAACCATCCGATCCATCATACCTATATCAATTTTGCATTTCAACATTTTCCCTGACATCTACCTTCCTTAAAAAAATAAAAGAGAGAAAAAATTAAATCATATGAAAATATTGAATAAAGGGTCACCAGACTTGCTCAAAGTTAAAAGATGTGTCAAACGTCCGGCTTCTAATTTTCTCCAAACTTAAACAGGACATAATGGAGGAGAGCCAGTTAAAAACAGTAAGTGGATTAGAATCTTTCCAGTATAACAAGATAGCTTTCCTAGCCAGTAAAGTTGAAAAGGCTATCACATGTTGCGTGGAAGCAGGAACTCTTCCTATTTCCTCTGAAATAATCCCAAATACTGCCGTAAGTGAATTGGGTTGTAAATCCACACCTGTAACTTTTGATAATATTCTAAACACGTCCTTCCAAAAATTATTTAACTTTACAGAGGGCCAAAACATATGAGTTATAGTAGCCACCTCAGCATTACATCTGTCACAGGTGGGGCTTATATTAGAAAAAATATGTGCTAATTTATCTTTTGATATATGGGCCCTGTGTACTATTTTAAACTGAATTAGGGAGTGACATGCACAGACAGATGAATTATTAACTAGATAATAAATTTTACTCCATTGATCATCTGAAAGTGAATGTTGAAGTTCCATTTCCCAAGTACATTTAACCGTATCATTAGGCATCATACATGCATTCATTAACTGTTTATATAATAGCTGTTAATCGTTTTTGAAGTGGTTTAAGCTGAAAAATAGCATAAATCAAATTTGGTGAAGAAGCCAATGGATAATTCATTAAAATATCACGTAAAAAATTCCTAACTTGTAAATATCTAAAAAAATGTGCATTAGATATATCATATTTATCCACTAACTGAGAAAAAGGCATTAAACAATCCTCTGAAAACAAATCTAAAAAAGATTTTATTCCCTTAGTTTTCCATATTAAAAAGGCCTTATCCAGAGTTGGTTTAAAGAAAAAGTTAGAATGGATATTACTAGAGAGTACAGTTATTTAACTCAAAAAATCTAAGAAACTGAAACCAAATTTTTAAAGTATGTTTAACAATAGGACTAAGACCTTGTCTACCTATCCTGGAGAATGAAAAAGGAAGAGCAGTTCCCAGTAAAGAAGCTAAGGAAAACCCCCTTACCGAATTCTCCTCCAAATGTAACCACAAAGGGCAGTCCTGGTTATCTATACCATGAATCCAAAACGTGATATAACGAATATTAATTGCCCAATAATAAAATCTAAAGTTTGGTAGTACCAGTCCTCCATCTTTTTTTGAATTTTGCAATAAAAATTTATTCACTCTGGAGTTTTTATTATTCCAAATGTAAGACAAGATCATGGAATCTATCAAAAAATATTTTCGGAACAATAGTCGGAACTGCTTGAAAAGTATATAAAAATTTCGGTAAAATAATCATTTTAGAGCATTAATTCAACCAATTAATGACATCGACATAGGCGACCATTTAAAAAGCACATGTTAAGTATATTCAATTAGAGGGGAAAAATTATACTTATATAAGTCTTTAAAATTTTTTGTAATTTTAATACCAGGATAAGTAAAATAGATTTTAGTAATATTAAAAGGTATTTGATCTTAATAATCAGAATAATTATTAATAGGAAATAGTTCACTTTTATGTAAGTTGAGTTTATATCCAGAGAAAATAGTAAATTCCATAAACGTAGATAACATAAAAGGAACAGATTTCCTAGAGTCTGAAATGTAAACTAATAAATCATCCACATATAACAAAACTTTATGTAATTTATCCCCTCTTTTAATATCCTGCACAGAATTAGAATCCCTAAGAGTGATAGCAAGTGGTTCTAAAACCAAATTAAATAATAAAGGACTGAGAGGACAACCCTGACAGGTTCATCTATATAATCTAAAATAAGGAGACTTTTGATTATTAGTTACAATCGCAGCCATTGGGGCTTGATAAATCAGTTTTATCCAGGAAATAAATCCCGGACTGAAATTAAACCTCTTCAAAACCTGGAACAGATAAGGCCACTCCACCCTACCAAAAGCTTTCTCTGCATCCAGAGACACAATATATTCAGATTCTTTAGCTGAGGGGGAATAAATGATATTTAACAATTTTTCAGTATTAAAATGTGAGTACCTATTTTTAATAAATCCAGTTTTATCATTTGAGATAACAGTAGGCAAAATATTCTCGTCTATTGGCTAGAATCTTAGAGAGAATTTTAAAATCTACATTCAGTAAAGAGATAGGTCTATAAGATGCACATTCCGATAAATCTTTTCCTTTTTTAGGAATCAAGGAAGTTAATGCCTCATAAAAAGTTTTCGGAAGATTCCCAGAGGATATAGAATCAGTAAAAGTTTGATGAAGATGTGGTATAAGCATTTCATGGAAAGACTTATAAAATTCCACCATGCAACCATCTGGTCCTGGAGCTTTCCCTAATTGTGTAAAGGATATAGCTTTCGCTATCTCCTCTTGTTTAATAGATGCATCTAATATATCAATATCTTGAGTCAAAATTTTGGGTACACAGTCAGCCCTCCCTATCCGTGGGGGATTGGTTCCAGGACCCCTTGCCGATACCAAAATTCGCGGATGCTCAAGTGCCTTATTCAACCTGTCTCAATCTGGTGAACCTTAGGACCCAGCAGAACCCCAGACCTTACTTAACCTGTTTCAATACGGTGGACATTAGGACCTGGCGCCAGAGCTCTGAATGCGCAGTGTTTCTGTTCACGAAAATAATCACAATCATGATTCAAAATAAAGTAGAAATAATAAAGCGATCAGAAAGAGGTGAAAAGCCATCAGTCATTGGAAAAACGTTAGGCTACGTCAGTCAACGATCAGAACAATTTTAACGGATAAAGTGAGAAAGGCTCTGCCCCGATGAAAGATACAATTATTACTAAGCAACGCAATGGTTTAATTATTGGGTTTTGGGGTTTTGAGTTTTTGATCCTCCACATCAACCCGGCATGGCGGAGAGCACACTAGGGAATGATTTGTCCCGAGTCCCGAGAACTTCTGTTCCTGAGCCCGGCACTGAAACATACGTTCTTAAGTGTTTTATATGAATAGAAAGGTAAAATATATACTATATACTAAGACAAATGTTTGACTAACTGACATTAAATAATACCAGATGTACCTGTTCTGACTTACTTATTAAGAGAACATGATTTTTTTTCGATTCCGATGCACGATAATCCACGCACATCCTCCTGTGTACTTTAAATCATCTCTAGATTACTTATAGTACCTAATACAATGTAAATGCTATGTAAAATGGTTGTTATACTGCATTGTGTAGGGAATAATGACAAGAAAAAAGAAGTCTGTATGTGCTCGAACAACAAGTGCTGGAAGAGCACTTCCAGGTTTTCGCGATTCGCGGTTGGTTGAATTTGTGCATGCTGAATCTGCAGATAAGGAAGGTCGACTGTATTTAATTTTTGCAAAAATCTATTCATAATAAAAGTATTGTCAGAGAATTCATATTTATAAAGATTAGAGTAGAAATCCATAAATATCTTATTAATTTCATAAGGATCCAAGTTTTCAGTTCTATCTGGTCTATGTATTTTTAAAATCTGTCTTCTAACCATACCAGCCTTTAACTGACCAGCCAAAAGCTTACCTGACTTATCTCCATGTATATAAAACAAACTTTTAGATTTAAGAATTTGTTCGATGGGAAAGGTCAGAAGCAAATCATATTGTGTTTGAAGTTCAAACATTTCCTAATATAGATCTTCAGTAGGTTTTACTGAATACACTTTATATATATCTCTACTTTTATTAGTAAGCACTGACAGTTCCGCTTTAGTTTTCTTTCTTAAAGCTGCTGAATATGAAATTATCTGTCCCCTAAGAAAAGATTTCATTGTGTCCCATATAACCAAGTTTGACATTCCTTCAGTTGTATTAAATTCAAAAAATATAGAAATTTGCTCCTTAATAAAACTAACAAAAGCTGGATCCTGTAACAATACAGGATTCAATCTCCACTGTGACATTTTCAAAAAGCTATCAGAGAGCTTCAGGGTTCATTTCAAAGGCGGGTGGTCCAACAAGGCAATGACAACATAACGCACATTCAACAATGAAGTGTAGCAAACATGTGTCTAGAAAAAAGTAATCAATTCTAGAGTATTTATGATGAACGTGAGAAAAAAAAGAAAAAATCTTTGTTGTCAGGGCGTTTATATCTCCAGATATTGACCAGGCCATATTCTAGTAGAAAGGAATTAATACAAGCCGCCGCATTATTAGGAAGTGATGGATTGGTTGATGACCTGTCAATCGCCGGGTTCAGACATCAATTAAAGTCACTGCCCATGATCAACTTATATTCATTCAGATTCGGTAGCTCAAAAAAAAGCTTCTTAAAAAATTCAGGACTATCTACATTAGGTGCATATGCACACACCAAAGCTACCTTTTGATTGCATAATAAACCATTAGCAATTAAATATCTTCCAATCTAATCACTAATAATATTAAAATGTACAAAAGGGATTTTAGAGTTAACAAAAATAGATACCACTCTAACTTTATTAGTCGATTAAGAATGAAATAAAGGTTCTTTCCAAAATTTGAAAAACCGATCCTCATCCTGTCTCCATCTATGATTTTCTTGCGCAAAAATAATATCTGCATTAAGTGTTTTTAATTTCTTAAAAATCTTTTTATGCTTAATAGGATGATTCACACCATTCAAATTCCAAGAGATTATATTAATTTTATCAACATCCATGTTTTAAATTTAATTTAATATTTTATAAAGAAAATTATTGTGCAATCCGAAAGTAACAGATATGACTAGAAGGGATGATGTATTTGAGAGAAAATGTCCATCAAAAGAACCACCCAATTGAGAAGGAAGCCTATTCTAATAGCCCCCTCCCCACAAAGCAAGAAAAACAGCAACCAATAGGCTGGTCGCATGCTAAACTAATAACCCTTGACCCTATGCTCCATTTTGCAGCTACATATATTAAAATTGAAATATTAATCCCATCCAATTTAGCCATAATAAAAAAGACAAACAAATTTCAAATACTGCAATGTTATGTCTAACAATAATAAAAATATAACTGGCAACCGCCATCTTAAATTCATTTAAAGTATATTAATCATATATTCAAAGAAAAGTAAATCCAAGCAAATAATATTACAACTGAAGTTCTTTCTTTCAAAAAAAACTTACAAATCATACAAAAAGGATGAATATATGTATATAACAAACCTAAAGCTATATTAATGTTGAAACAAACAAAAAAAATGTTTTAAGTAGTACATCGCAGGTCCTGTATGGACCTCTATAGTATAATACTATAAAAATTCCCTACAAAGCAATTATAAGTATATACTAATTATTAATGAATAAAGAAAAAAATTAAACAGCCAAATCTCATATGGAGATTCAAAAAGAATAGAAAAAACTTTGCTCAGGACATCTATAAACATCTCATACATCAGAATTACCTATGCAGCAATTGGCTTAACTTTAAGATTTTTAATGTACTCCCATCCTTCTTGAGGGGAGTAGATTCTCTGTGGCTGAGACTCAGCAGGAAAGATTATCAGCTGCATTGGGTACCAAAGAGATTAATGTAAATTTTTCTTATACATTTCGCTCATAATTTCCCGGTATTTCCTTCTTTTGGCAAAATTCTCAGGAGAAAAATCTTCGACTATAGAAGATAAGGTTCCTGGGCCCTCGGGGGCTTCAGCTTCCTCTCACCCTCACCCCTTCCCCATTGACTCCACCAGCCTCCCAACCCCCTTGGACAAGAGCTCTCAGCCCTGCCGGGTCTTCACCACAATACTTTATCTCCCGCCTAGGTAGCCTTCTCCCTGCCGGCATGAACATCCAACTCACAGACCCCCGTTGATACCCCCGCCCCCCTTACCCCCATCCCTATCTATTATTTTACTCTGGTTCTCTTTCTCTCTCTTTTTTCCCCCCTCGCTATAATCTCCCCCCAGCCCTACCTTTCTTTCTCATTTATTTCCCATAATTCTCCACCTTCCCCCTAGCCCATTTCCCTCCAGCCTATCATAGAAACATAGAAAATAGGTGCAGGAGTAGGCCATTTGGCCCTTCGAGCCTGCACCGCCATTCAGTATGATCTTGGCTGATCATCCAACTCAGAACCCTGCACCTGCTTTCTCTCCATACCCCCTGATCCCTTTAGCCACAAGGACCATATCTAACTTCCTCTTAAATATAGCCAATTAACCAGCCTCAACTGTTTCCTGTGGCAGAGAATTCCACAGATTCACCACTCTCTGTGTGAAAAAGTTTTTCCTCATCTCGGTCCTAAAAAGCTTCCCCTTTATCCTTAAACTGTGACCCCTCGTTCTCGACTTCCCCAACATTGGAAACAATCTTCCTGCATCTAGCCTGTCCAATCCCTTTAAAATTTTATATGTTTCAATAAGATCCCCCCTCAATCTTCTAAATTCCAGTGAGTATAAGCCTAGTTGATCCAGTCTTTCTTCATATGAATGTCCTGCCATCCCAGGAATCAATCTGGTGAACCTTCTCTGTACTCCCTCTATGGCAAGAATGTCTTTCCTCAGATTAGGGGACCAAAACTGCACACAATATTCTAGGTGCGGTCTCACCAAGGCCTTGTACAATTGCAGTAGAACCTCCCTGCTCCTGTACTCAAATCCTTTTGCTATGAATGCCAACATACCATTTGCCTTTTTCACCACCTGCTGTACCTACATGTCCACCTTCAATGACTGGTGTACAATGACACCCAGGTCCCATTGCATCACCCCTTTTCCTAATCGGCCACTGTTCAGATAATAATCTGTTTTCCTGTTCTTGCAACCAAAGTGGATAACCTCACATTTATTCACATTAAATTGCATCTGCCATGAATTTACCCACTCACCTAACCTATCCAAGTCACCCTGCATCTTAGCATCCTCCTCACAGCTAACACCGCCGCCCAGCTTCATGTCATCCACAAACTTGGAGATGCTGCATTTAATTCCCTCATCTAAATCATTAATATATATTGTAAACAACTGGGGTCCCAGCACTGAGCCTTGCGGTACCCCACTAGTCACTGCCTGCCATTCTGAAAAGGTCCCGTTTACTCCCACTCTTTGCTTCCTGTCTGCCAACCAATTCTCTATCCACATCAATACCATACCCCCAATACCGTGTGCTTTAAGTTTGCACACTAATCTCCTGTGTGGGACCTTGTCAAAAGCCTTTTGAAAATCTAAATATACCACATCCACTGGCTCTCCCCTATCCACTCTACTAGTTACATCTTCAAAAAATTCTATAAGATTCATCAGACATGATTTTCTTTTCACAAATCCATGCTGACTTTGTCCGATGATTTCACCTCTTTCCAAATGTGCTGTTATCACATCTTTGATAACAAACTCTAGCATTTTCCCCACCACCGATGTCAGACTAACCGGTCTATAATTCCCCGGTTTCTCTCTCCCTCCTTTTTTAAAAAGTGGGGTTACATTAGCCACCCTCCAATCCTCAGGAACTAATCCAGAATCTAAGGAGTTTTGAAAAATTATCACTAATGCATCCTCTATTTCTTGAGCTACTTCCTTAAGCACTCTGCGATGCAGACCATCTGGCCCTGGGGATTTATCTGCCTTTAATCCCTTAAATCCCACTTCCCTACTAACATGTATTTCCCTCAGTTCCTCCATCTCACTAGACCCTCGGTTCCTTACTATTTCCGGAAGATTATTTATGTCCTCCTTAGTGAAGACAGAACCAATGTAGTTATTCAATTGGTCTGCCATGTCTTTGTTCCCTATGATCAATTCACCTGTTTCTGACTGTAAAGAACCTACATTTGTCTTGACCAATCTTTTTCTTTTCACATATCTATAAAAGCTTTTACAGTCAGTTTTTATGTTCCTTGCCAGCTTTCTCTCATAATCTTTTTTCCCTTTCCTAATTAAGCCCTTTGTCCTCCTCTGGTGATCTCTGAATTTCTCCCAGTCCTCAGGTATGCTGCTTTTTTTTGCTAATTTATATGTTTCTTCTTTGGACTTGATACTATCCCTAATTTCCCTTGTCAGCCACGGGTGCACTACCTTCCCTGGTTTATTCTTTTACCAAACTGGGATGAACAATTGTTGTAGTTCATCCATGTGATCTTTAAATGCTTGCCATTGCATATCCACCGTCAACCCTTTAAGTATCATTTGCCAGTCTATCTCAGCTAATTCATGTCTCATACCTTCAAAGTTACCCTTCTTTAAGTTCAGAACCTTTGTTTCTGAATTAACTATGTCACTCTCCATCTTAATGAAGAATTCCATCATATTATGATCACTCTTACCCAAGGGGCCTCACATGACAAGATTGCTAACTAACCCCTCCTCATTGCTCAATACCCAATCTAGAATGGCCTGCTCTCTAGTTGGTTCCTCAACATGTTGGTTCAGAAAACCATCCTGCATACATTCCAAGAAATCCTCTTCCTCAGCACCCTTACCAATTTGGTTCACCCAATCTATATGTAGATTGAAGTCACCATTATAAATACTGTTCCTTTATTGCATGCATTTCTAATTTCCTGTTTAATGCCATCCCCAACCTCACTACTACTGTTAGGTGGCCTGTACACAACTCCCACCAGTGTTTTCTGCTCCTTAGTGTTATGCAGCTCTACCCAAATCGATTCCACATCCTCCAGGCTAATGTCCTTCCTTTCTATTGCGTTAATCTCCTCTCTAACCAGCAACGCTAACCCACCTCCTTTTCTTTCCTGTCTATCCCTCCTGAATATTGAATATCCCTGGATGTTGAGCTCCCATCCTTGGTCACCCTGGAGCCATGTCTCTGTGATCCCAACTATATCATATTCATTAATAACTATCTGCACATTCAATTCATCCACCTTGTTACGAATGCTCCTCACATTGACACACAAAGCCTTCAGGCTTGTTTTTACAACACTCTTCGCCCTTATACAATTATGTTGAAAAGTGGCCCTTTTTGCTTTTTGCTCTGGATTTGCCTGCCTGCCACTTTTACTTTTCACACTACTTTTTGCTTCTACCCTCATTTTACACTCCTCTGTCTCTCTGCACTTGTTCCCATCCCCCTGCTACATTAGTTTAAAGCCTCCTGAACAGCAGTAGCAAATGCTCCCCCTAGGACATTGGTTCCAGTCCAGCCCAGGTGCAGACCGTCCTGTTTATACCGGTCCCACCTCCCCCAGAACTGGTTCCAATGCCCCAGAAATTTGAATCCCTCACCCTTGCACCATTTTTCAAGCCACATATTCAACTGAAATATCCTCCTATTTCTACTTTGACTAGCACGTGGCACTGGTAGTAATCCAGAGATTATTACCTTTGTGATCCTATTTTTTAGTTTATCTCCTAACTCCCTAAATTCACCTTGTAGGACCTCATCCCGTTTTTTACCTATATCGTTGGTACCTATGTGCACCACGACCACTGGCTGTTCGCCCTCCCATTCCAGAATGTCCTGCAGCCGCTCAGAGACATCCTTGACCCTTGCACCAGGGAGGCAACATACCATCCTGGAGTCTCGTTTGTGGCCGCAGAAATGCCTATCTATTCCCCTTACAATCGAATCCCCTATCACTATAGCTCTCCCACTCCTTTTCCTTCCCTCCTGTGCCGCAGAGCCACCCATGGTGCAATGAACTCGGCTGCTGCTGCCTTCCCCTGATGAGACATCTCCCCCAACAGTATCCAAAACAGTATATCTGTTTAGGAAGGAGATGATCTCAGGGGACTCCTGCACTACCTGCCTACTGCTATGCTGTCCAGCGGCCACCCCTTCCCTTTCTGCCTGTGTAGCCTTTACCTGCGGTGTGGCCAACTCACTGAACGTGCTATTCACGACTTTCTCAGCATCACAGATGCTCCAGTATGAATCCCATTGCAGCTCCAGATGCTCAATGTGGTCTGCCAGAAGCTACAGTTGGACACACTTTGTGCACACATAGTCGTCAGGGACACTGGAAGTATCCCTGATTTCCCACATGCTGCAGGATGAACAAACCACGGGGCCGATCTCAGCTGCCATGACCTACCCAATACTTGCCTCAACTTTTGAAACTTTCTCCTTTGAAAGGAACTTACCCAGCCTTACCTCACTTGGAGTGAGGCTCGTCCTCCGCCTCTTCTCATCGAAGCCTCTCGAGTCAAAGCCTCAAATCTCCACTCCTTCACTGGCCCACTCACTCACTGGCCACTTTCCACAGGCCGCTCCACTTGAGCTACCCCTCTATTTATTCGTTTGAGCTTTTCAAACTGCTTGGTCACCTGACCTCGATTGCCCAATCAGCTGCTTTCTGCTGTGAGAAAACCTCAAACTCCATGCCTGAAACTACACCCTTCAATGTCACGCCTCAAATTCTATGCCTTATACAATGCCCTTCAAACTCCACTTGTCAAACTCCATCCCTCAATCTCCATCCCTCAAACCTCATGCCTTAAACTCCACCCCTCAAACTCCACACCTCAAACTCCAACCCTCAAACTCTATATTCAAACTCCTCCCATTGAACTCCATGGCTCAAGCTCCATACCTGAAATGCCATGCCTCAAACTCCACCTCTCAACCACCCCCCCCCCCCCATAGTCCACGCCTCAAACTTCAGTCATCAAACTTAACACCACAAACTCCACGCCTCAAAGTTCAACCCTTAGACTCCAGGGTTCAAACTCCATGATTCAAACACCACCCCTCAAACTCCATGTCGCAAACTCCAAACCTCAAACTCCATTCTTCAATCTCCATCCCTCAATATCCACCCCTCAAACTCCACCCTTCAATCTCCATCCTTCAAACTCCAACCCTCAAACTCTGTACTCAAAACTCCTCCTTTTGAACTCCATGGCTCAAGCTCATGTCTGAAATACCACACCTCAAGCTCCAACTCTCAACCCCCCCCCCCATAGTCCACGCCTCAAACTTCAATCATCAAACTTAACGCCATAAATTCCACAACTCAAAATCCAATCCTCAGACTTCAGGGTTCAAACTCCACAATTCAAACACCACCCCTCAAACTCCATGTCCCAAACTCCAAACCTCAAACTCCATGCCTCAAAATGTACACTCAAAGTCCTCCCCTCAAGCTCCCTGCCTGGAACAATACCCCTCAAACTCCATGCCACAAACTCCACCCCTCAAACTCCATCCTTCAACCTCCACCCCTCAAACTCCACCCCTCAAAGTCCACCCTTCAGACTCCACGCCTCAACATCCTCCCCTCAAATTCCACACCTCCCCTCAAACTCCACGCCTCCAACTCCTCCCCTCAAACTTCACTCTTCAAACTCCATGGCTCAAGCTCCATGCCTGAAATGCCACGCTCAAACCTCACCTCTCAACCCCCGCATAGTCCACACCTCCAACTTCAGTCATCAAACTTAACACCACAAACCCCAAGCCTCAAAATCCATGCCTCAAACTCCTCGCTTCCAAGTCCAACCCTCAAACTCCACGCTTCAAATTCCACCCCTCGATCTACACCCCTGGAACTCCACCCCACATACTCTATGGCTCAAAATCCACGGCTGAAACCGCTCACCTCAAACTCCACCCCTCATCTCCACCACTCAAAGCTACAACTAAAAATTCCATGTTTTAAACTCCATCGCTGAAACTCCACACCTCAGAATACTCGTCTCAAACTCAAGTGTTCAAATTCTAATGTTCAAATTTTATGCCTCAAATTTCACACCTCTAACATAATGCCCCAAACTTTATGCTTCAAACTCCACGCCTGAAATGC
The DNA here is from genome assembly GCF_030144855.1 of Hypanus sabinus. NCBI lineage: Eukaryota > Metazoa > Chordata > Chondrichthyes > Myliobatiformes > Dasyatidae > Hypanus > Hypanus sabinus. Next base: position 174,434,225 of record NC_082713.1, read on the forward strand.
CTCACCTCAACTCCACCAGTCAAACCCCACCCTTCAAACTCGATGCTTCATTCTCCACCCCTCAAACTCCACATCTCAAATGCCACCCCTTAAATGTCACACCTCAAAATCGACCCCTCAATCTCCACCTCTCAAACTCTACACATCAAACTCCACCCCTCAAACCCACCCCTTAAACTCTTTCTGATAAACACCATGCCTCAAACTCTGTGCCTGTATCTCCATGCCTCAAATGCCACACCTCAAAATCCACGCCTCGAATATCATCCCTCAAACTCCACCACTAAATTTCCATTCCTCAAACTCCACCACTAAATTTCCAGCCCTCAAACTCCATATCTCAAACTTCACCCTCAAACTCCACCCCTCAATCTCCACCTCTCAAATTCCACCACTTGAACTCCACCCCTCAATCTCCACCTCTCAAATTCCACCACTTGAACTCCACCCCTCAATCTCCACCTCTCAAATTCCACCACTTGAACTCCACCCCTCAATCTCCACCTCTCAAACCCCACTCCTCAAACCCACCCCTCAAACTATACCCCTCAAACTCTTCCTGATGAACTCCACCCCTCAAACTCCATGCCTCAATCTCCATGCTTCAAGCACCACACTTCAAACTCCACGCCTCAAACTACAACTTTCAAACGCCATGCCTCAAACTCCAGCCCTCAATTTCCACGCCTTAAACAGCAACACCTCATACTCCACTCCTCAAACTCCACCCCTCAAACCCATCCCTCAAATTCTACACCTCAAACTATTCCTGATAAACTCTACCCCTCAAACTCCATCCCTCAAAACCCAACCCTCAAACCCCACCCTTCAAACCCACCACTCAAACTATACCCCTCAAACTCCTCCTGATAAACCCCACCCCTCAAATTTCATGCCTCAATCTCCACACCTTAAATGCCACACCTCAAACTCCAACCTTCAAACACCATGCCTTAAACTCCACCACTCAAACTCCATCACACAAACTCCATGCCTCAAACTCCACGTTAGGGTTTGTGGGGGTGTGTGTCCCTTTTGGACCTTAGGATTATGTTTGAATGTTGGGCTGGTGGAAGTATATTTGTGGCTGCAGAGTTTTGAGTGGTGATGTATGAGGTGCTATGGTGGATAGACTCATATGGTGAAGCCAGGTTAGCCTGGCCCATGCCTTTCATTATCGTGGTCTGACACCACTTAGTTCAACGAATCGGGTGTGCACTGAGATATATCGTCAGTAATGCATCCTCGGATCATCAGGTGTTTCGAGCCTTTAATCACTAGACATCCTCCCCGAGGTGGCCCAACTGTGTCCAGCTCAGACACTGCTTGTGTTTTTCCCATGGAGCAGGATAATTAGAGGAATGTAATTCTGAGGGTAATATTTTTAAGCATCATTACATGGCATCTGAATGCCTGGGATTGCATGGGTTAAATTGACATTGTTAACTGGGCATTCAGCAGAACTGCACCTGAGTTTAGCTCTGACATGTTTTCTGAGCCCCATCTTGGGTTTGAATATCTGGGCTTACTTATTGGCATTTCATGGGCCGGGAGAATGAAGAGCGTGTCACTGTAAGGTTAGGTTGAGAGTATGCGGGCAGTGAGCAAATCAGCCCTCTTATGCTTTTTGATCTCGTCACTTGAGATTCAGTTTCACGCGACCCTGCCACTTTGTTCTGGCCCACGCCTTCATTAACCAGGTACAGCACTTGCTTTTGTTGAATCTTGCCCCTCCTGACATAGGACATCGGGTTGATTGAGGTGTGCTTAGGGTCTGTGGGGCTGAAGGCAGGGTTAATCGGGATACGACTAGGGTTTGAGGGGGTGTGGGCCCCTTTTGGACCTTAGAATTAGGTTTGAGTGTTGGGCTGGTGGATGTATATGTGTGGCTGGCAGAGGTAAGGCTGCAGAGTTTTGAGTGGTGAGGTATGAACTACTATGGCAGATAGGATTGTATGGGGAAGCCAGGTTCATCTGGCCCATGCCTTTCATTATCGTGGTCCGACACCACTTGGTTCAACGAACCCGGTGTGCACTGGGACACATCATAGAACATAGAACATAGAACATAGAATAGTACAGCACATTACAGGCCCTTTGGCCCACAATGTTGTGCCAACCCTCAAACCCTGCCTCCCATATAGCCCCCCACCTTAAATTCCTCCATATACCTGTCTAGTAGTCTCTTAAATTTCACTAGTGTATCTGCCTCCACCACTGACTCAGGCAGTGCATTCCACACACCAACCACTCTCTGAGTGAAATACCTTCCTCTAGTATCCCCCTTGAACTTCCCTCATCTTACCTTAAAGCCATGTCCTCTTGTACTGAGCAGTGGTGCCCTGGGAAAGAGGTGCCGGCTGTCCACTCTGTCTATTCCTCTTAATATCTTGTACACCTCTATCATGTCTCCTCTCATCCTCCTTCTCTCCAAAGAGTAAAGCCCTAGCTCCCTTAATCTCTGAACATGATCCATACACTCTAAAACGGGCAGCACCCTCATAAATCTCCTCTATACCCTTTCCAATGCTTCCACATCCTTCCTATAGTGAGGCAACCAGAACTGGACACAGTACTCCAAGTGTGGCCTAACCAGAGTTTTATAGAGCTGCATCATTACATCACGTCTCTTAGACTCTATCCCTCAATTTATGAAAGTTAACACCCCATAAGCTTTCTTAACTACCCTATCTACCTGCGAGGCAACTTTCAGGGATCTGTGGACATATACCCCCAGATCCCTCTGCTCCTCCACACTACCAAGTTTCCTACCATTTACTTTGCACTCTGCCTTGGAGTTTGTCCTTCCAAAGTGTACCACCTCACGCTTCTCCGGGTTGAACTCCATCTGCCACTTCTCAGCCCACTTCTGCATCCTATCAATGTCTCTTGGCAATCTTCAACAATCCTCTACACTAACTACAACTCCACCAACCTTTGTGTCATCTGCAAACTTGCCAACCCACCCTTCTACCCCCTCATCCAGGTTGTTAATAAAAATCACAAAAAGTAGAGGTCCCAGAACAGATCCTTGTGGGACACCACTAGTCACAACCCTCCAATCTGAATGTTCTCCCTCCACCATGATCCTCTGCCTTCTGCAGGCAAGCCAATTCTGAATCCACCTGACCAAATTTCCCTGGATCCCATGCCTTCTGACTTTCTGAATAAGCCTACTGTGTGGAACCTTGTCAAATGCCTTACTAAAATCCATGTAGATCACATCCACTGCACTATCCTCATCTATATGTCTGGTCACCTTCTCAAAGAACTCTATCAGGCTTGTTAGGCATGATCTGCCCTTCACAAAGCCATGCTGACTGTCCCTGATCAGACCATGGTTCTCTAAATGCCCATAGATCCTATCTCTAAGAATCTTTTCCAACAGCTTTCCCACCACAGACGTGAGGCTCACTGGTCTATAATTACCTGGACTATCCCTACTACCTTTCTTGAACAAGGGGACAACATTCGCCTCCCTCCAATCCTCCAGTACCATTCCCGAGGACAACGAGGACATAAAGATCCTAGCCAGAGGTTCAGCAATCTCTTCCCATGCCTCGTGGAGCAGCCTGGGAAATATTCCATCGGCCCCGGGGACTTATCAGTCCTAATGTATTTTAACAACTCCAACACCTCCTCTCCCTTAATATCAGCATGCTCCAGAATATTAACCTTACTCATATTGTCCTCACCATCATCAAGTTTCCTCTCAGTGATGAATACTGAAGAGAAGTATTCATTGAGGACCTCACTCACTTCCACAGCCTCTAGGCACATCTTCCCCCTTTTATCTCTAATCGGTCCTACCTTCACTCCTGTCATCCTTTTGTTCTTCACATAATTGAAGAATGACTTGGGGTTTTTCTTTACCCTACTCACCAAGGCCTTCTCATGCCCCCTTCTTGCTCTTCTCAGCCCCTTCTTAAGCTCCTTTCTTGCTACCCTACATTCCTCAATAGACCCATCTGATCCTTGCTTCCTAAACCTCATGTATGCTGCCTTCTTCCACCTGACTAGATTTTCCACTTCACTTGTCACCCATGGTTCCTTCACCCTACCATTCTTTATCTTCTTCACCGGGACAAATTTATCCTGAACATCCTGCAAGAGATCCCTAAACGTTGACCACATGTCCACAGTACATTTCCCTGCAATAACATCATCCCAATTCACACCCACAAGTTCTAGCCTCATAGCCTCATAATTTGCCCTTCCCCAATTAAAAATTTTCCTATTCTCTCTGATTCTATCTTTTTCCATGATAATGCTAAAGGTCAGGGAGCGGTGATCACTGTCCCCCTGATGCTAACCCACAGACAGATCTGTGACCTGACCCAGTTCATTACCTAATACTAGATCAAGTATGGCATTCCCCCTAGTCGGCCTGTCAATATACTGTGACAGGAATCCATCCTGAACACACTTAACAAACTCTGCCCCATCTAAACCCTTGGAACTAATCAAGTGCCAATCAATATTAGGGAAGTTAAAGTCACTTATTATTTTTGCACCTTTCCAAAATCTGCCTCCCAATCTGCTGCTCGTATCTCGGTATATCATCAGTAATGCACCCTCGGATCGTCAAGAGTTTCGGGCCTTTAATCATTAGAAATCCTCCATGACCCTGCTTGTGTTTTTCCCATGGACCAGGATAATGAGAGGCATGTAATTCTGAGAGTAATGATATTTTTAAACATCATTACCTGGCATCTGTATGCCTGGGGTTGCATGGCTTAAAGTGACAGTGTTTACTGGGCATTCAGCATAACTGCACCTGAGTTTAGTACTGACTTTTCTTCTGTAGCCCCATCTTGGGCTAATTACTGGTTCTCCCTAGCCTTGTGGGTATCTGGGCTTTCTTATTGGCATTTTGTGGGCCGGGAGAATGAAGAGTGTGTCACTCTGTTAGGTTGAGAGTATGCGGCAAAAAAAAATCAGCCCTCTTGTGCTTTTTAATCTCGTCACTTGAGATTCAGTTTCACGCGACCCTGCCACTTTGAACTGGCCCACGCCTTCATTAACCAGGTCCAACACTTGCCTTTGTTGAATCTTGCCCCTCTTGACATACGACATCGGGTTTGTGGGGGTTTAGCAAGGGTTAATCGGAGTGTGCTTAGGATTTGTGGGGCTGAAGCCAGGGTTAATCGGAAAGTGCCAATGGTTTGTGGTGGTGTGTGCACATTTTGGACCTTAGGATTAGGTTTTGATGTTGGGCTGGTGGATATATATGTTTGGCTGGGAGAGGTAAGGCTGCGGAATATTGAGTGGTGATGTATGAGGTGCTATGGCAGATATGCTCATATGGTGAAGCCAGGTGAATCTCGCCCAAGCTTTTGATGTTTGAGCTGCTATGGCAGATATGCTCATATGGTGAAGCCAGGTGAATCTGGCCCAAGCCTTCGCATTAGGGTTAGGGTTAGCCTGAGTGTAAGCGGGCAGTGGGCAAATCAACCCTCTTGTGTTTTTTGATCTCGTCACTTGAGATTCAGTTTCACGCCACCCTGTCACGTTGATCTGGCCCACGCCTTCATTAAACAAGTCCAGCACTTGCCTTTGTTGAATCTCGTCCCTCATGACATAGGGCATCTTATTAGGGTTAGGGTTAGGTTGCGGAACTGTCATTGCAACAGGTCACCACCAGGTGGGAGTTCTGTCCTCACCTGACCCTTCATTGCCACAATACACCACAAGGTGGAAGTGTTGTACACAGGGGACATCTCAATATGGCAGAACACCACCAGGTCGGAGTGTTGTGGACAGCGGAACTCTCATTGCAACAGGTCACCACCAGGTGGGGGTCATGTCCACACTGGACCTGTCATTCAGGCAGGACAGCACCAGAGAAAGTGTTGTCAACTTGGGATCTGCTGTTACAGCAAAACACAACCAGGTGGGAGTGTTCTCCATGGACGTGCTGTCTTTACGACAGGACACCACCAGTTGAAATGTTGTCCACAGCGGTCCTGTCATTGCAGCAAGACACCACCAGGTGGGAAGTATTGTCCACGGACGAACTGTCACTGTGTCAGGACAGCACAAGGTGGGCGTGTTGTCTACAAGGCATCAGTCCTTGCGGCAGGTCACCTGCAGGTGGAAGTGTTGTACACAGCCAAACTGTCATTGCGGAAGGCACCACAGGGTGAGAGTGTTGTCTGCAAGAGATCAGTTCTTCTGGCAGGACACCACCAGGTGGGGATTGTTATACACAGTGCACATGTCATTGCGGTAGGACACCACTGGGTGGGAGTGTTACCACATCTTACCTGTCGTTACGGCAGGGCACCACCAAGTGGAAGTATTGTCTGCATCTGATCTGTCATTGTGACAGAACACCACCAGGTGGGACAGATATCCACGGCGGACCTGGCATTGTGGTAGGACGCCACCAAGTGGGAGTGTTGCCCGCAGTTGAACTTGCAGCAGGATACCACCAGGTGTGAATTTTGTCCATAGAGGACCTGTCATTGTGCCAGGACAACACCAGGTGGGAGTGTTGCCCACAGTGGGCATGTCATCACAGCAGAAAACCACCAGTTCGGAGTGTTATCCACATCTGATCTGTCGTTATGGCAGGACTGTTATCCACAGGGGACCTGCCATTGTGGGAGGACACCACCAGGTGGGACTATTATCAAAAGCGGAACTGTCATGATGACAGGACACCATAAGGTGGGAGTGTTGTCAACATCGCATTAGAGTTAGGGTTAGGTTGAGAGTATGCGGGCAGTGGGCGAATCAGCCCTCTTGTGCTTTTTGATCTCGTCACTTGAGATTCAGTTTCACGTGACCCTGCCACTTTGAACTGGCCCACGCCTTCATTAACCAGGTCCCACAATTGCCTTTGTTGAACCTTGCCCCTCCTGACATAGGACATCAGGTTTGTGGGGTTTTAGCAAGGGTTAATCGGAGTGTGCTTAGGATTTGTGGGGCTGAAGCCAGGGTTAATCGTAAAGTGCCAATGGTTTGTGGTGGTGTGGGCCCATTTTGGACCTCAGGATTAGGTTTTGATGTTGGGCTAGTGGATATATATGTTTGGCTGGGAGAGGTAAGGCTGTGGAGTATTGCGTGGTGATGTCTGAGGTGCTATGGCAGATGGGCTCATATGGTGAAGCCAGCTTAATCTGGCCCAAGCCTTCGCAGTAGGGTTAGGGTTAGCCTGAGAGTATGCAGGCAGTGGGCAAATCAACCCTCTTGTGTTTTTTGATCTCGTCACTTGAGATTCAGTTTCACGCCACCCTGCCACGTTGATCTAGCCCACGCCTTCATTAACCAAGCCCAGCACTTGTCTTTGTTGAATCTGGCCCCTGATGACATAGGGCATCTTATTAGGGTTAGGTTGCGATTATGCGGGTAGTGGGCTAATTAGCCCCCTTGTGATTTCTGTTCTCGCCACTTGAGATTCAGTTTCACGTGACCCTGCCACTTTGATCTGCCCACGCTTTCATTAACCAGGTCCAATACTTGCCTTTCTTGAATCTTGTCCCCCTTGACATAGGATATCTAGTTTGTGGGGGTTTAACAAGGTTTAATAGGGGTGTGCTTATGGTTTGTGGGGCCAAAGCCAGGGTTAATCGGATAGTGCCTAGTGTTTGTGGGTGTGTGTGTCCCTTTTGGACTTTAGGATTAGGTTTGAGTGCTGTGCTGGTGCATGTATATATCGGGTTTGTGGGGTTTAGAAAGGGTTAATCGGGGTGTGCTTAGGGTTTGTGGGGCTGAAGCCAGGGTTAGGGTTAGGTTGAGATTATGCGGGCAGTGGGCTAAAAAGCCCTCTTGTGATTTTTGATCTCCTCACTTGAGATTACGTTTCACGTGACCCTGCCACTTTGATCTGGCCCACGCCTTCATTAACCAGGTCCCACAATTGCCTTTGTTGAATCTTGCCCCTCTCGACATAGGATATCCGATTTGTGGGGGTTTAGCAAGGGTTAATCGGGGAGTGCCTAGGGTTTGTGGGGGGGGTGTGCCCCTTTTGGAAGTTGCCTAGGGTTTGTGGGGGTGTGTGCACCTTTTGGAATTTGCCTAGGGTTAGTGGGTGTGTGTGCCCCTCTTGGAATTTGCCTAGGGTTTGTGGGGGTGTGTGCCCCTCTTGGAATTTGGCTGGGGTTTGTGGGGGTGTGTGCCCCTTTTGGACTTCAGGATTAGGTTTGAGTGTTGTGCTGGTGGATGTACATGTTTGGCTGGCAGAGGTTAGGCTGCAGAGTTTGAAGTCTGAGCTGCTATGCTGGCTAGGCTTGTACAGGGAAGTCAGGTTAATCTGGGCCATGCCTTTCATTATCGTGGTCCGACAACACTTGGTTCAGCGAACCGGGTGTTCACTGGGGCACATTGTCAGTAGTGAACATTCGGATCCTCGGCTGTTTCGGGCCTTTAATCACTAGACAGCCTACAGAAGTAGCCCAACAGTGTCCGACTCAGACACTGCTTGCATTTTTCCCAGGGACCAATGATGAGAGGCATGTAATTCTGAGGGTAATGATATTTATAAATATCAATACCTGGCACATGTATGCCTGGGATTGCATGGGTTAAATTGAAAGTGTTTACTGGGCATTCAGCAGAGCTGTACCTGAGTTTAGCACTGACCTGTCTGTCGTCCCCATCCGGGGTTTAATTTACTAGTTCTCTCTCGCCTTGTGTGTATCTGGGCTTTCTTATTGGCCTTTCGTGGGCCGGGAGAATGAAGAGCGTGTCACTGATAGGTTAGGTTGAGATTATGCGGGCAGTGGGCTAAAAAGCCCTCTTGTGATTTTTGATCTCCTCACTTGAGATTCCGTTTCACGTCACCCTGCCACTTTGATCTGGCCCACGCCTTCATTAACCAGGTCCCACAATTGCCTTTGTTGAATCTTGCCCCTCTCGACATAGGATATCTGGTTTGTGGGGGTTTAGCAAGGGTTAATCGGGGAGTGCCTAGGGTTTGTGGGGGTGTGTGCCCCTTTTGGAAGTTGCCTAGGGTTTGTGGGGGTGTGTGCACCTTTTGGAATTTGCCTAGGGTTAGTGGGGGTGTGTGCCCCTCTTGGAAATTGCCTAGGGTTTGTGGGCATGTGTGCCCCTCTTGGAATTTGCCTAGGGTTTGTGGGGGTGCGTGCCCCTTTTGGACTTTAGGATTAGGTTTGAGTGTAGGGCTGGTGGATGTATATGTTTGGCTGGCAGAGGTCAGCCTGCAGAATTTGAAGTATGAGATCGGGGAGTGCCTAGGGTTTGTGGGGCTGTGTGCCCCTTTTGGAGTTTGCCTAGGGTTTGTGGGAGTGTGTGCCCCTTTTGGATTTTAGGATTAGGTTTGAGTGTAGGGCTGGTGGATGTACAGAGTATAGGCTGCAGAGTTTGAAGTATGAGCTGCTATGTTGGCTAGGCTTGTACAGTGAAGTCAGGTTAATCTGGCCCATGCCTTTCATTATCGTGGTCCGACACGTTAGGTTGAAATTATGCGGGCAGTGGGCAAAAAGCCCTCTTGTGATTTTTGATCTCCTCACTTGAGATTCCGTTTCACGTGACCCTGCCACTTTGATCTGGCCCACGCCTTCATTAACCAGGTCCCACACTTGCCTTTTTTGAATCTTGCCCTCTCCGGTTCGTTGGGGATTAGCAAAGGTTAATCGGGGAGTGTCTAGGGTTTGTGGGGGTGTGTGCCCTTTTGGAATTTGCCTGGGGTTTGTGGGGGTGTGTGCCCCTTTTGCACTTTAGGATTTGGTTTGAGTGTTGAGCTGGTGGATGTATATATGTGGCAGTCACAGGTACGGCTGTCGAGTATTGAGCAGTGATGTATGAACTGCTATGGCGTATAGGCTCGCATGAGGGTAAGGGTTAGCATTTTGTTGCAAAACTGTCATACCGACAGGTCACCACCAGGTGGGATTTCTGTCTTCACCTAATCCTTCATTGTGACAGGACACCACCAGGTGGGAGTATTCTCCACATCTCATCTGTCATTGCGGCAGGACACCAGCAGGTGGGAGTGTTGTCCACATCTGATCTGTCGTTATGACAGGACACCACCAGGTGGGAGTATTGTCTACGGACGAACAGTCATTGTTGCAGGACACCACCAGGTGGGAGTATTCTCCACATCTGAACTGTCGTTATGACAGGACACCACCAGGTGGGAGTATTGTCTACGGACGAACAGTCATTGTCGCAGGACACCACCAGGTGGGAGTGCTGTCAACAAGGGATCAGTCAATGCCGCAGGACATCTGCAGCTGGAAATGTTGTACACAGCCAAACTGTCATTAGGGTTAGGTTGAGATTATGCGGGCAGTGGGCTAAAAAGCCCTCTTGTGATTTTTGATCTCCTCACGAGATTCTGTTTCATGTCACCCTGCCACTTTGATCTGGCCCACGCCTTCATTAACCAGGTCCCACAATTGCCTTTGTTGAATCTTGCCCCTCTCGACATAGGATATCTGGTTTGTGGGGGTTTAGCAAGGGTTAATCGGGGAGTGCCTAGGGTTTGTGGGGGTGTGTGCCCCTTTTGGAAGTTGCCTAGGGTTTGTGGGGATGTGTGCACCTTTTGGAATTTGCCTAGGGTTAGTGGGGGTGTGTGCCCCTCTTGGAAATTGCCTAGGGTTTGTGGGGGTGTGTGCCCCTCTTGGAATTTGCCTAGGGTTTGTGGGGGTGTGTGCCCCTTTTGGACTTTAGGATTAGGCTTGAGTGTAGGGCTGGTGGATGTATATGTTTTGCTGGCAGAGGTCAGCCTGCAGAATTTGAAGTATGAGATCGGGGTGTGCCTAGGGTTTGTGGGGCTGTGTGCCCCTTTTGGAGTTTGCCTAGGGTTTGAGGGGGTGTGAGCCCCTCTTGGAATTTGCCTAGGGTTTGTGGGGGGGTGTGCCCCTTTTGGACTTTAGGATTAGGTTTGAGTGTAGGGCTGGTGGATGTATATGTTTGGCTGGCAGAGGTTAGGCGGCACAATTTGTTGTTTGAGTTGCTATGCTGGCTAGGCTTTTACAGGGAAGTCAGGTTGATCTGGCCCATGTCTTTCATTATCGTGGTCCGACACCACTTGGTTCAGCGAACCGGGTGTGCACTGGAGCACATCGTCAGTAGTGAACATTCGGATCCTCGGCTGTTTCGGGCCTTTAATCACTAGACAGTCTACTGAAGCGGCCAACATTGTCCGACTCAGACACTGCTTGTATTTTTCCCAGGGACCAATAATGAGAGGCATGGAATTCTAAGGGTAATGATATTTTTAAATATCATTACCTGGCACCTGTATGCCTGGATTGCATGGGTTAAATTGAGAGTGTTTACTGGGCATTCAGCAGAGCTGTACCTGAGCTTAGCACTGACCTGTCTGTCGTCCCCATCCGGTGTTTAATTTACTGGTTCTCTCTCGCCTTGTCTGTATCTGGGCTTTCTTATTGGCCTTTCGTGGGCCGGGAGAATAAAGAGCGTGTCACTGATAGGTTAGGTTGAGATTCTGCGGGCAGTGGGCTAAAAAGCCCTCTTGTGATTTTTGATCTCTTCACTTGAGATTCCGTTTCACGTGACCCTGCCACTTTGATCTGGCCCACGCCTTCATTAACCAGGTCCCACACTTGCCTTTTTTGAATCTTGCCCTCTCCGGTTCATTGGGGATTAGCAAGGGTTAATCGGGGAGTGTCTAGGGTTTGTGGGGGTGTGTGCCCTATTGGAATTTGCCTGGGGTTTGTGGGGGTGTGTGCCCCTTTTGCACTTTAGGATTTGGTTTGAGTGTTGAGCTGGTGGATGTATATATGTGGCAGTCACAGGTACGGCTGTCGAGTATTGAGCAGTGATGTATGAACTGCTATGGCGTATAGGCTCGCATGAGGGTAAGGGTTAGCATTTTGTTGCAAAACTGTCATACCGACAGGTCACCACCAGGTGGGATTTATGTCTTCACCTAATCCTTCATTGTGACAGGACACCACCAGGTGGGAATATTGTCCACATCTGATCTGTCATGGCGACAGGCCGCCAGCAGGTGGGAGTGTTGTACACATTTGATCTGTCATTATGACAGGACGCCACCAGGTGGGAGTATTGTCTACGGACGAACTGTCATTGTGGCAGGACACCACCAGGTGGGAGTATTCTCCACATCACATCTGTCATGGCGGCAGCGCACCAGCAGGTGGGAGTGTTGTACACATCTGATCTGTCGTTATGACAGGACACCACCAGGTGGGAGTATTGTCCACATCTGATCTGTCGGTATGACAGGACACCACCAGGTGGGAGTATTCTCCACATCTGAACTGTCGTTATGACAGGACACCACCAGGTGGGAGTATTGTCTACGGACGAACTGTCATTGCGGCAGGACCCCACAAGGTGGGAATGTTGTCAACAAGGGATCAGACCTTGCCGCAGGACATCTGCAGCTGGAAGTGTTGTACACAGCCAAACTGTCATTAGGGTTAAGTTGAGATTATGCGGGCAGTGGGCTATAAAGCCCTCTTGTGATTTTTGATCTCCTCACTTGAGATTCCGTTTCATGTCACCCTGCCACTTTGATCTGGCCCACGCCTTCATTAACCAGGTCCCACAATTGCCTTTGTTGAATCTTGCCCCTCTCGACATAGGATATCTGGTTTGTGGGGGTTTAGCAAGGGTTAATCGGGGAGTGCCTAGGGTTTGTGGGGGTGTGTGCCCCTTTTGGAAGTTGCCTAGGGTTTGTGGGGGTGTGTGCACCTTTTGGAATTTGCCTAGGGTTAGTGGGGGTGTGTGCCCCTCTTGGAAATTGCCTAGGGTTTGTGGGCATGTGTGCCCCTCTTGGAATTTGCCTAGGGTTTGTGGGGGTGCGTGCCCCTTTTGGACTTTAGGATTAGGTTTGAGTGTAGGGCTGGTGGATGTATATGTTTGGCTGGCAGAGGTCAGCCTGCAGAATTTGAAGTATGAGATCGGGGAGTGCCTAGGGTTTGTGGGGCTGTGTGCCCCTTTTGGAGTTTGCCTAGGGTTTGTGGGAGTGTGTGCCCCTTTTGGACTTTAGGATTAGGTTTGGGTTTAGGGCTGGTGGATGTATATGTTTGGCTGGCAGAGGTTAGGCGGCACAATTTGAAGTTTGAGTTGCTATGCTGGCTAGGCTTGTACAGGGAATTCAGGTTGATCTGGCCCATGCCTTTCATTATCGTGGTCCACTTGGTTCAGCGAACCGGGTGTGCACTGGAGCACATCGTCAGTAGTGAACATTCGGATCCTCGGCTGTTTCAGGCCTTTAATCACTAGACAGTCTACAGAAGCGGCCAACAGTGTCCGACTCAGACACTGCTTGTATTTTTCCCAGGGACCAATAATGAGAGGCATGGAATTCTAAGGGTAATGATATTTTTAAATATCATTACCTGGCACCTGTATGCCTGGATTGCATGGGTTAAATTGTCAGTGTTTACTGGGCATTCAGCAGAGCTGTACCTGAGTTTAGCACTGACCTGTCTGTCGTCCCCATCTGGGGTTAAATTTACTAGTTCTCTTTCGCCTTGTCTGTATCTGGGCTTTCTTATTGGCCTTTCGTGGGCCGGGAGAATGAAGAGCGTGTCACTGATAGGTTAGGTTGAGATTATGCGGGAAGTGGGCTAAAAGGCCCTTGTGATTTTTGATCTCCTCACTTGAGATTCCTTTTCACGTGACCCTGTCACTTTGATCTGGCCTACGCCTTCATTAACCAGGTCCCACACTTGCCTTTGTTGAATCTTGCCCCTCTTGACATAGGATACCTGGTTTCTGGAGGTTCATCAAGGGTTAATCGGGGAGTGCCTAGGGTTTGTGGGGGTGTGTGCCCCTTTTGGAAGTTGCCTAGGGTTTGTGGGGGTGTGTGCCCCTTTTGGAATCTGCCTAGGGTTTCTCGGGGTGTGTGCCCCTTTTGGATTTTAGGATTAGGTTTGAGTGTAGGGCTGGTGGATGTACAGAGTATAGGCTGCAGACTTTGAAGTATGAGCTGCTATGTTGACTAGGCTTGTACAGGGAAGTCAGGTTAATCTGGCCCATGCCTTTCATTATCGTGGTCCGACACGTTAGGTTGAAATTATGCGGGCAGTGGGCTAAAAAGCCCTCTTGTGATTTTTGATCTCCTCATTTGAGATTCCGTTTCACGTGACCCTGCCACTTTGATCTGGCCCACACCTTCATTAACCAGGTCCCACACTTGCCTTTTTTGAATCTTGCCCTCTCCGGTTCATTGGGAATTAGCAAGTGTTAATCGGGGAGTGTCTAGGGTTTGTGGGGGTGTGTGCCCTTTTGGAATTTGCCTGGGGTTTGTGGGGGTGTGTGCCCCTTTTGCACTTTAGGATTTGGTTTGAGTGTTGAGCTGGTGGATGTATATATGTGGCAGTCACAGGTGCGGCTGTCGAGTATTGAGCAGTGATGTATGAACTGCTATGGCGTATAGGCTCGCATGAGGGTAAGGGTTAGCATTTTGTTGCAAAACTGTCATACCGACAGGTCACCACCAGGTGGGATTTATGTCTTCACCTAATCCTTCATTGTGACAGGACACCACCAGGTGGGAATATTGTCCACATCTGATCTGTCATGGCGACAGGCCGCCAGCAGGTGGGAGTGTTGTACACATTTGATCTGTCATTATGACAGGACGCCACCAGGTGGGAGTATTGTCTACGGACGAACTGTCATTGTGGCAGGACACCACCAGTGGGAGTATTCTCCACATCACATCTGTCATGGCGGCAGCACACCAGCAGGTGGGAGTGTTGTACACATCTGATCTGTCGTTATGACAGGACACCACCAGGTGGGAGTATTGTCCACATCTGATCTGTCGGTATGACAGGACACCACCAGGTGGGAGTATTGTCTACGGACGAACAGTCATTGTCGCAGGACACCACCAGGTGGGAGTATTCTCCACATCTGAACTGTCGTTATGACAGGACACCACCAGGTGGGAGTATTGTCTACGGACGAACTGTCATTGCGGCAGGACCCCACAAGGTGGGAATGTTGTCAACAAGGGATCAGACCTTGCCGCAGGACATCTGCAGCTGGAAGTGTTGTACACAGCCAAACTGTCATTAGGGTTAAGTTGAGATTATGCGGGCAGTGGGCTATAAAGCCCTCTTGTGATTTTTGATCTCCTCACTTGAGATTCCGTTTCACGTCACCCTGCCACTTTGATCTGGCCCACGCCTTCATTAACCAGGTCCCACAATTGCCTTTGTTGAATCTTGCCCCTCTCGACATAGGATATCTGGTTTGTGGGGGTTTAGCAAGGGTTAATCGGGGAGTGCCTAGGGTTTGTGGGGGTGTGTGCCCCTTTTGGAAGTTGCCTAGGGTTTGTGGGGGTGTGTGCACCTTTTGGAATTTGCCTAGGGTTAGTGGGGGTGTGTGCCCCTCTTGGAAATTGCCTAGGGTTTGTGGGCATGTGTGCCCCTCTTGGAATTTGCCCAGGGTTTGTGGGGGTGCGTGCCCCTTTTGGACTTTAGGATTAGGTTTGAGTGTAGGGCTGGTGGATGTATATGTTTGGCTGGCAGAGGTCAGCCTGCAGAATTTGAAGTATGAGATCGGGGAGTGCCTAGGGTTTGTGGGGCTGTGTGCCCCTTTTGGAGTTTGCCTAGGGTTTGTGGGAGTGTGTGCCCCTTTTGGACTTTAGGATTAGGTTTGGGTTTAGGGCTGGTGGATGTATATGTTTGGCTGGCAGAGGTTAGGCGGCACAATTTGAAGTTTGAGTTGCTATGCTGGCTAGGCTTGTACAGGGAATTCAGGTTGATCTGGCCCATGCCTTTCATTATCGTGGTCCACTTGGTTCAGCGAACCGGGTGTGCACTGGAGCACATCGTCAGTAGTGAACATTCGGATCCTCGGCTGTTTCAGGCCTTTAATCACTAGACAGTCTACAGAAGCGGCCAACAGTGTCCGACTCAGACACTGCTTGTATTTTTCCCAGGGACCAATAATGAGAGGCATGGAATTCTAAGGGTAATGATATTTTTAAATATCATTACCTGGCAGCTGTATGCCTGGATTGCATGGGTTAAATTGTCAGTGTTTACTGGGCATTCAGCAGAGCTGTACCTGAGTTTAGCACTGACCTGTCTGTCGTCCCCATCTGGGGTTAAATTTACTAGTTCTCTTTCGCCTTGTCTGTATCTGGGCTTTCTTATTGGCCTTTCGTGGGCCGGGAGAATGAGGAGCGTGTCACTGATAGGTTAGGTTGAGATTATGCGGGAAGTGGGCTAAAAGGCCCTTGTGATTTTTGATCTCCTCACTTGAGATTCCTTTTCACGTGACCCTGTCACTTTGATCTGGCCTACGCCTTCATTAACCAGATCCCACACTTGCCTTTGTTGAATCTTGCCCCTCTTGACATAGGATACCCGGTTTCTGGAGGTTCATCAAGGGTTAATCGGGGAGTGCCTAGTGTTTGTGGGGGTGTGTGCCCCTTTTGGAAGTTGCCTAGGGTTTGTGGTGGTGTGTGCCCCTTTTGGATTTTAGGATTAGGTTTGAGTGTAGGGCTGGTGGATGTACAGAGTATAGGCTGCAGAGTTTGAAGTATGAGCTGCTATGTTGGCTAGGCTTGTACTGGGAAGTCAGGTTAATCTGGCCTATGCCTTTCATTATCGTGGTCCGACACGTTAGGTTGAAATTATGCGGGCAGTGGGCAAAAAGCCCTCTTGTGATTTTTGATCTCCTCACTTGAGATTCCGTTTCACGTGACCCTGCCACTTTGATCTGGCCCACGCCTTCATTAACCAGGTCCCACACTTGCCTTTTTTGAATCTTGCCCTCTCCGGTTCGTTGGGGATTAGCAAGGGTTAATCGGGGAGTGTCTAGGGTTTGTGGGGGTGTGTGCCCTTTTGGAATTTGCCTGGGGTTTGTGGGGGTGTGTGCCCCTTTTGCACTTTAGGATTTGGTTTGAGTGTTGAGCTGGTGGATGTATATATGTGGCAGTCACAGGTACGGCTGTCGAGTATTGAGCAGTGATGTATGAACTGCTATGGCGTATAGGCTCGCATGAGGGTAAGGGTTAGCATTTTGTTGCAAAACTGTCATACCGACAGGTCACCACCAGGTGGGATTTCTGTCTTCACCTAATCCTTCATTGTGACAGGACACCACCAGGTGGGAGTATTCTCCACATCTCATCTGTCAGTGCGGCAGGACACCAGCAGGTGGGAGTGTTGTACACATCTGATCTGTCGTTATGACAGGACACCACCAGGTGGGAGTATTGTCCACATCTGATCTGTCGGTATGACAGGACACCACCAGGTGGGAGTATTGTCTACGGACGAACTGTCATTGTGGCAGGACACCACCAGGTGGGAGTATTCTCCACATCTCATCTGTCATTGCGGCAGGACACCAGCAGGTGGGAGTGTTGTACACATCTGATCTGTCGTTATGACAGGACACCACCAGGTGGGAGTATTGTCTACGGATGAACTGTCATTGCGGCAGGACCCCACAAGGTGGGAGTGTTGTCAACAAGGGATCAGTCATTGCCGCAGGACATCTGAAGCTGGAAATGTTGTACACAGCCAAACTGTCATTAGGGTTAGGTTGAGATTATGCGGGCAGTGGGCTAAAAAGCCCTCTTGTGATTTTTGATCTCCTCACTTGAGATTCTGTTTCACATCACCCTGCCACTTTGATCTGGCCCACGCCTTCATTAACCAGGTCCCACACTTGCCCTTGTTGAATCCTACCCTTCTCGACATAGAATATCCGATTTATGGGGATTTTACAAGAGTTAATCGGGGAGTGCATAGGGTTTGTGGGGGTGTGTGCCCCCCTTGGAAGTTGCCTAGGGTTTGTGGGGGTGTCTACCCCTCTTGGAATTTGCCTAAGGTTTGTGGGGGTGTGTGCCCCTTTTGGACTTTAGGATTAGGTTTAAGTGTAGGGCTGGTGTATCTATATGTTTAGCTGGCAGAGGTTAGTCTGCAGAATTTGAAGTCTGAGCTGCTAAGCCAGCTAGGCTTGTATGGGAAAATCGAAACCTTTCATTATCATGTCCCAGGATACATCATCAGTAATGCACTCTCGGATCGTCAGGTGTTTCGAGCCTTTACATTAGACACCCTCCCCGAGACGGCTCCGCCAAGGCGATCAAGCTTGGCGTGTGTATTACCCCTGGACCAGACAATGAAAGGCGACACCTCCCCTGAGACGGCTCAGCCAAGGCGATCAAGCTTGGCGTATGTATTACCCCTAGACCAGACAACGAAAGGCATAAAATTGTGCAGGTCATACTACTTCTAAGGGTTTAATTCCAGGGCGGCCTAGCTCCTTGGGCCTCATTCAGGCCATGCGGAGAATCTGTGGGCCTGCTTCATAATTCCCTTTGGTAGTTGGGACTATTTTTCCAGAATTTTCACATAATGAAGGTTCTGGACTATTTTTAACCTGACCGTGGTTAAGAAGGAATCCCCAGGGGCACTGGGGTCCCGGTAGTAACCGGAGTTATCCACTCGCCCACCTGGCAGGTATCGATCCACACAACCTCTCCTATCTTTGCCTTTCCACATCATTAAGACAATAATGTAAGTAAGACAATAAATAAAAGAATAATGTTCCTACTGCTTGTCTTGCGTCTGCGATTTCGACTCCAACGGATTGCCTTCAAAAAAGCGTGATTCCCGACCGGGAGGTCCAACTCGACTCTCGTCCGTCACTCGGGTCTTCTGTGGAGTCTCTAAACCCAGACAGTACTGCTGTCCAGTTAAAACGTCCCTCACCTTCTTCCCCCCGCAGGGCCTCTTTTAACTAATGTTATACTAAAACCTAATTGTCCACCTGCTGCAAACCTGGCTGTTGCTAAGAAACCGGTCCACCTTGTTTGCTCAGCCCTTAAAGGTACATTAGCTGCTAATTGTCCCTCAGGGTTGGTGGACCTCTCCATTCTTTTAACTATGAATTTTTCATTTCTAATTTCATAACCCCTAGTAGGTGAGATCTCAAATTATTCCTCTGTTTAAATTATATTGATTTATTATGACTGTAGGGTTCAACCCATTACTTCATTGTTCTATGGGCATGATGGGGTTATATAACCTAGATAAATTCGTCACCTCTGCTGGTGATTTATCAATTACTTAATTAATTATGTCAGGGGTTGGTCTTAATCTCCAACTTCTATGTCAATTTTTAAGTTAAAATATCTGGGTTTTCTTATTGGCCTTTCGTGGGCCGGGAGAATGAAGAGCGTGTCACTGATAGGTTAGGTTGAGATTATGCGGGCAGTGGGCTAAAAGGCCCTTGTGATTTTTGATCTCCTCACTTGAGATTCCTTTTCACGTGACCCTATCACTTTGATCTGGCCTACGCCTTCATTAACCAGGTCCCACACTTGCCTTTGTTGAATCTTGCCCCACTCGACATAGGATACCCGGTTTCTGGAGGTTCATCAAGGGTTAATCGGGGAGTGCCTAGTGTTTGTGGGGGTGTGTGCCCCTTTTGGAAGTTGCCTAGGGTTTGTGGTGGTGTGTGCCCCTTTTGGAATCTGCCTAGGGTTTCTGGGGGTGTGTGCCCCTTTTGGATTTTAGGATTAGGTTTGAGTGTAGGGCTGGTGGATGTACAGAGTATAGGCTGCAGAGTTTGAAGTATGAGCTGCTATGTTGGCTAGGCTTGTACAGGGAAGTCAGGTTAATCTGGCCCATGCCTTTCATTATCGTGGTCCGACACGTTAGGTTGAAATTATGCGGGCAGTGGGCAAAAAGCCCTCTTGTGATTTTTGATCTCCTCACTTGAGATTCCGTTTCACGTGACCCTGCCACTTTGATCTGGCCCACGCCTTCATTAACCAGGTCCCACACTTGCCTTTTTTGAATCTTGCCCTCTCCGGTTCGTTGGGGATTAGCAAGGGTTAATCGGGGAGTGTCTAGGGTTTCTGGGGGTGTGTGCCCTTTTGGAATTTGCCTGGGGTTTGTGGGGGTGTGTGCCCCTTTTGCACTTTAGGATTTGGTTTGAGTGTTGAGCTGGTGGATGTATATATGTGGCAGTCACAGGTACGGCTGTCGAGTATTGAGCAGTGATGTATGAACTGCTATGGCGTATAGGCTCGCATGAGGGTAAGGGTTAGCATTTTGTTGCAAAACTGTCATACCGACAGGTCACCACCAGGTGGGATTTCTGTCTTCACCTAATCCTTCATTGTGACAGGACACCACCAGGTGGGAGTATTCTCCACATCTCATCTGTCAGTGCGGCAGGACACCAGCAGGTGGGAGTGTTGTACACATCTGATCTGTCGTTATGACAGGACACCACCAGGTGGGAGTATTGTCCACATCTGATCTGTCGGTATGACAGGACACCACCAGGTGGGAGTATTGTCTACGGACGAACTGTCTTTGTGGCAGGACACCACCAGGTGGGAGTATTCTCCACATCTCATCTGTCATTGCGGCAGGACACCAGCAGGTGGGAGTGTTGTACACATCTGATCTGTCGTTATGACAGGACACCACCAGGTGGGAGTATTGTCCACATCTGATCTGTCGGTATGACAGGACACCACCAGGTGGGAGTATTCTCCACATCTGAACTGTCGTTATGACGGGACACCACCAGGTGGGAGTATTGTCTACGGATGAACTGTCATTGCGGCAGGACCCCACAAGGTGGGAGTGTTGTCAACAAGGGATCAGTCATTGCCGCAGGACATCTGCAGCTGGAAGTGTTGTACACAGCCAAACTGTCATTAGGGTTAGGTTGAGATTATGCGGGCAGTGGCTATAAAGCCCTCTTGTGATTTTTGATCTCCTCACTTGAGATTCCGTTTCACGTCACCCTGCCACTTTGATCTGGCCCACGCCTTCATTAACCAGGTCCCACAATTGCCTTTTTTGAATCTTGCCCTCTCCGGTTCATTGGGGATTAGCAAGGGTTAATCGGGGAGTGTCTAGGGTTTGTGGGGGTGTGTGCCCTTTTGGAATTTGCCTGGGGTTTGTGGGGGTGTGTGCCCCTTTTGCACTTTAGGATTTGGTTTGAGTGTTGAGCTGGTGGATGTATATATGTGGCAGTCACAGGTACGGCTGTCGAGTATTGAGCAGTGATGTATGAACTGCTATGGCGTATAGGCTCGCATGAGGGTAAGGGTTAGCATTTTGTTGCAAAACTGTCATACCGACAGGTCACCACCAGGTGGGATTTCTGTCTTCACCTAATCCTTCATTGTGACAGGACACCACCAGGTGGGAGTATTGTCTACGGACGAACTGTCATTGTGGCAGGACACCACCAGGTGGGAGTATTCTCCACATCTCATCTGTCATTGCGGCAGGACACCAGCAGGTGGGAGTGTTGTACCCATCTGATCTGTCGTTATGACAGGACACCACCAGGTGGGAGTATTGTCCACATCTGATCTGTCGGTATGACAGGACACCACCAGGTGGGAGTATTGTCTACGGACGAACAGTCATTGTTGCAGGACACCACCAGGTGGGAGTATTCTCCACATCTGAACTGTCGTTATGACAGGACACCACCAGGTGGGAGTATTGTCTACGGATGAACTGTCATTGCGGCAGGACCCCACAAGGTGGGAGTGTTGTCAACAAGGGATCAGTCATTGCCGCAGGACATCTGCAGCTGGAAGTGTTGTACACAGCCAAACTGTCATTAGGGTTAGGTTGAGATTATGCGGGCAGTGGCTATAAAGCCCTCTTGTGATTTTTGATCTCCTCACTTGAGATTCCGTTTCACGTCACCCTGCCACTTTGATCTGGCCCACGCCTTCATTAACCAGGTCCCACAATTGCCTTTGTTGAATCTTGCCCCTCTCGACATAGGATATCTGGTTTGTGGGGGTTTAGCAAGGGTTAATCGGGGAGTGCCTAGGGTTTGTGGTGGTGTGTGCACCTTTTGGAATTTGCCTAGGGTTAGTGGGGGTGTGTGCCCCTCTTGGAAATTGCCTAGGGTTTGTGGGGGTATGTGCCCCTCTTGGAATTTGCCTAGGGTTTGTGGGGGTGTGTGCCCCTTTACGACTTTAGGATTAGGCTTGAGTGTAGGGCTGGTGGATGTATATGTTTGGCTGGCAGAGGTCAGCCTGCAGAATTTGAAGTATGAGATCGGGGTGTGCCTAGGGTCTGTGGGGCTGTGTGCCCCTTTTGGAGTTTGCCTAGGGTTTGTGGGGGTGTGTGCCCCTCTTGGAATTTGCCTAGGGTTTGTGGGGGTGTGTGCCCCTTTTGGACTTTAGGATTAGGTTTGAGTGTAGGGCTGGTGGATGTATATGTTTGGCTGGCAGAGGTTAGGCGGCACAATTTGAAGTTTGAGTTGCTATGCTGGCTAGGCTTTTACAGGGAAGTCAGGTTGATCTGGCCCATGTCTTTCATTATCGTGGTCCGACACCACTTGGTTCAGCGAACCGGGTGTGCACTGGAGCACATCGTCAGTAGTGAACATTCGGATCCTCGGCTGTTTCGGGCCTTTAATCACTAGACAGTCTACTGAAGCGGCCAACATTGTCCGACTCAGACACTGCTTGTATTTTTCCCAGGGACCAATAATGAGAGGCATGGAATTCTAAGGGTAATGATATTTTTAAATATCATTACCTGGCACCTGTATGCCTGGATTGCATGGGTTAAATTGAGAGTGTTTACTGGGCATTCAGCAGAGCTGTACCTGAGCTTAGCACTGACCTGTCTGTCGTCCCCATCCGGTGTTTAATTTACTGGTTCTCTCTCGCCTTGTCTGTATCTGGGCTTTCTTATTGGCCTTTCGTGGGCCGGGAGAATAAAGAGCGTGTCACTGATAGGTTAGGTTGAGATTCTGCGGGCAGTGGGCTAAAAAGCCCTCTTGTGATTTTTGATCTCTTCACTTGAGATTCCGTTTCACGTGACCCTGCCACTTTGATCTGGCCCACGCCTTCATTAACCAGGTCCCACACTTGCCTTTTTTGAATCTTGCCCTCTCCGGTTCATTGGGGATTAGCAAGGGTTAATCGGGGAGTGTCTAGGGTTTGTGGGGGTGTGTGCCCTTTTGGAATTTCCCTGGGGTTTGTGGGGGTGTGTGCCCCTTTTGCACTTTAGGATTTGGTTTGAGTGTTGAGCTGGTGGATGTATATATGTGGCAGTCACAGGTACGGCTGTCGAGTATTGAGCAGTGATGTATGAACTGCTATGGCGTATAGGCTCGCATGAGGGTAAGGGTTAGCATTTTGTTGCAAAACTGTCATACCGACAGGTCACCACCAGGTGGGATTTCTGTCTTCACCTAATCCTTCATTGTGACAGGACACCACCAGGTGGGAGTATTGTCTACGGACGAACTGTCATTGTGGCAGGACACCACCAGGTGGGAGTATTCTCCACATCTCATCTGTCATTGCGGCAGGACACCAGCAGGTGGGAGTGTTGTACACATCTGATCTGTCGTTATGACAGGACACCACCAGGTGGGAGTATTGTCCACATCTGATCTGTCGGTATGACAGGACACCACCAGGTGGGAGTATTCTCCACATCTGAACTGTCGTTATGACAGGACACCACCAGGTGGGAGTATTGTCTACGGATGAACTGTCATTGCGGCAGGACCCCACAAGGTGGGAGTGTTGTCAACAAGGGATCAGTCATTGCCGCAGGACATCTGCAGCTGGAAGTGTTGTACACAGCCAAACTGTCATTAGGGTTAGGTTGAGATTATGCGGGCAGTGGCTATAAAGCCCTCTTGTGATTTTTGATCTCCTCACTTGAGATTCCGTTTCACGTCACCCTGCCACTTTGATCTGGCCCACGCCTTCATTAACCAGGTCCCACAATTGCCTTTGTTGAATCTTGCCCCTCTCGACATAGGATATCTGGTTTGTGGGGGTTTAGCAAGGGTTAATCGGGGAGTGCCTAGGGTTTGTGGGGGTGTATGCCCCTTTTGGAAGTTGCCTAGGGTTTGTGGGGGTGTGTGCACCTTTTGGAATTTGCCTAGGGTTAGTGGGGGTGTGTGCCCCTCTTCGAAATTGCCTAGGGTTTGTGGGGGTGTGTGCCCCTCTTGGGTTAGGGTTCGGGTTCGGGTTAGGTTGAAATTATGCGGGCAGTGGGCTAAAAAGCCCTCTTGTGATTTCTGATCTCCCCACTTGAGATTCTGTTTCACATCACCCTGCCACTTTGATCTGGCCCACGCCTTCATTAACCAGGTCCCACACTTGCCCTTGTTGAATCCTACCCCTCTCAGAATATCAAAAATTAATCGGGGAATGCCTAGGGTTTGTGGGGGTGTATGCCCCCCTTGGAAGTTGCCTAGGGTTTATGGGGGTGACTACCCCTCTTAGAATTTGCCTATTTATGGGGGTGTATGCCCCTTTTGGACTTTAGGATTAGGTTTAAGTGTAGGGCTGGTGGATCTATATGTTTAGCTGGCAAAGGTTAGTCTGCAGAATTTAAAGTCTGAGCTCCTAAGCCAGCTGCTTGTATAGGAAAATCGAAACCTCTCATTATCATGTGCCAGGACACATCATCAGTAATGCACTCTCGGATCGTCGGGTGTTTCGAGCCTTTACATTAGACACCCTCCTCGAGCCGGCTCCGTCAAGTTGATCAAGCTTGCCGTGTGTATTACCCCTGGACCAGACAATGAAAGGCGACACCTCCCCTGAAATGGCTTAAACCAAGCCAATCACGCTTGGCATATGTACTACCCCCTAGACCAGACAACGAAAGGCACAAAATTGTACAGGTCATACTACTTCTAAGGGTTTAATTCCAGGGCGGCCTAGCTCCTTGGGCCTCATTCAGGCCATGCGGAGAATCTGTAGGCCTACTTCTTAATTCCCTTTAGTAGTTGGGACTATTTTTCCAGAATTTTCACATAATGAAAGTTCTGGACTATTTTTAACCTGACCGTGGTTAAGAAGGAATCCCCAGGGACACTGACCAGAGTTACCCACTCGCCCACGTGGCAGGTATCGATCCACACAACCTCTCCTATCCTTGCCTTTCCACATCATTAAGACAATAATGTAAGTAAGACAATAAATAAAAGAATAATGTTCCTACTGCTTATCTTGCGTCTGCGATTTCGACTCCAACCAATTGCCTTCAAAAAAGCGTGATTCCCGACCGGAAGGTCCAACTCGACTCTCGTCCGTCACTCGGGTCTTCTGTGGAGTCTCTAAACCCAGACAGTACTGCTATCCAGTTAAAACATCCCTCACCTTCTTCCCCCCCCGCAGGGCCTCTTTTAACTAATGTGATACTAAAACCTAATTGTCCACCTACTGCAAACCTGGCTGTTGCTAGGAGACCGGCTCACCTCAGCCCTTAAAGGTACATTAGCTGCTGATTGGTGAACCTCTCCATTCTTTTAACTATGAATTTTTTAACACCTGATAGGTGAAATAAAATATCTGGGTTTTCTTATTGGCCTTTCTGGGGCCGGGAGAATGAAGAGCGTGTCACTGATAGGTTAGGTTGAAATTATGCGGGCAGTGGGCTAAAAAGCCCTCTTGTGATTTCTGATCTCCCCACTTGAGATTCTGTTTCACATCACCCTGCCACTTTGATCTGGCCCACGCCTTCATTAACCAGGTCCCACACTTGCCCTTGTTGAATCCTACCCCTCTCAGAATATCAAAAATTAATCGGGGAATGCCTAGGGTTTGTGGGGGTGTATGCCCCCCTTGGAAGTTGCCTAGGGTTTGTGGGGGTGTGTGCCCCTTTACGACTTTAGGATTAGGCTTGAGTGTAGGGCTGGTGGATGTATATGTTTGGCTGGCAGAGGTCAGCCGGCAGAATTTGAAGTATGAGATCGGGGTGTGCCTAGGGTCTGTGGGGCTGTGTGCCCCTTTTGGAGTTTGCCTAGGGTTTGTGGGGGTGTGTGCCCCTCTTGGAATTTGCCTAGGGTTTGTGGGGGTGTGTGCCCCTTTTGGACTTTAGGATTAGGTTTGAGTGTAGGGCTGGTGGATGTATATGTTTGGCTGGCAGAGGTTAGGCGGCACAATTTGAAGTTTGAGTTGCTATGCTGGCTAGGCTTTTACAGGGAAGTCAGGTTGATCTGGCCCATGTCTTTCATTATCGTGGTCCGACACCACTTGGTTCAGCGAACCGGGTGTGCACTGGAGCACATCGTCAGTAGTGAACATTCGGATCCTCGGCTGTTTCGGGCCTTTAATCACTAGACAGTCTACTGAAGCGGCCAACATTGTCCGACTCAGACACTGCTTGTATTTTTCCCAGGGACCAATAATGAGAGGCATGGAATTCTAAGGGTAATGATATTTTTAAATATCATTACCTGGCACCTGTATGCCTGGATTGCATGGGTTAAATTGAGAGTGTTTACTGGGCATTCAGCAGAGCTGTACCTGAGCTTAGCACTGACCTGTCTGTCGTCCCCATCCGGTGTTTAATTTACTGGTTCTCTCTCGCCTTGTCTGTATCTGGGCTTTCTTATTGGCCTTTCGTGGGCCGGGAGAATAAAGAGCGTGTCACTGATAGGTTAGGTTGAGATTCTGCGGGCAGTGGGCTAAAAAGCCCTCTTGTGATTTTTGATCTCTTCACTTGAGATTCCGTTTCACGTGACCCTGCCACTTTGATCTGGCCCACGCCTTCATTAACCAGGTCCCACACTTGCCTTTTTTGAATCTTGCCCTCTCCGGTTCATTGGGGATTAGCAAGGGTTAATCGGGGAGTGTCTAGGGTTTGTGGGGGTGTGTGCCCTTTTGGAATTTCCCTGGGGTTTGTGGGGGTGTGTGCCCCTTTTGCACTTTAGGATTTGGTTTGAGTGTTGAGCTGGTGGATGTATATATGTGGCAGTCACAGGTACGGCTGTCGAGTATTGAGCAGTGATGTATGAACTGCTATGGCGTATAGGCTCGCATGAGGGTAAGGGTTAGCATTTTGTTGCAAAACTGTCATACCGACAGGTCACCACCAGGTGGGATTTCTGTCTTCACCTAATCCTTCATTGTGACAGGACACCACCAGGTGGGAGTATTGTCTACGGACGAACTGTCATTGTGGCAGGACACCACCAGGTGGGAGTATTCTCCACATCTCATCTGTCATTGCGGCAGGACACCAGCAGGTGGGAGTGTTGTACACATCTGATCTGTCGTTATGACAGGACACCACCAGGTGGGAGTATTGTCCACATCTGATCTGTCGGTATGACAGGACACCACCAGGTGGGAGTATTCTCCACATCTGAACTGTCGTTATGACAGGACACCACCAGGTGGGAGTATTGTCTACGGATGAACTGTCATTGCGGCAGGACCCCACAAGGTGGGAGTGTTGTCAACAAGGGATCAGTCATTGCCGCAGGACATCTGCAGCTGGAAGTGTTGTACACAGCCAAACTGTCATTAGGGTTAGGTTGAGATTATGCGGGCAGTGGCTATAAAGCCCTCTTGTGATTTTTGATCTCCTCACTTGAGATTCCGTTTCACGTCACCCTGCCACTTTGATCTGGCCCACGCCTTCATTAACCAGGTCCCACAATTGCCTTTGTTGAATCTTGCCCCTCTCGACATAGGATATCTGGTTTGTGGGGGTTTAGCAAGGGTTAATCGGGGAGTGCCTAGGGTTTGTGGGGGTGTATGCCCCTTTTGGAAGTTGCCTAGGGTTTGTGGGGGTGTGTGCACCTTTTGGAATTTGCCTAGGGTTAGTGGGGGTGTGTGCACCTCTTCGAATTTGCCTAGGGTTAGTGGGGGTGTGTGCCCCTCTTCGAAATTGCCTAGGGTTTGTGGGGGTGTGTGCCCCTCTTGGGTTAGGGTTCGGGTTCGGGTTAGGTTGAAATTATGCGGGCAGTGGGCTAAAAAGCCCTCTTGTGATTTCTGATCTCCCCACTTGAGATTCTGTTTCACATCACCCTGCCACTTTGATCTGGCCCACGCCTTCATTAACCAGGTCCCACACTTGCCCTTGTTGAATCCTACCCCTCTCAGAATATCAAAAATTAATCGGGGAATGCCTAGGGTTTGTGGGGGTGTATGCCCCCCTTGGAAGTTGCCTAGGGTTTATGGGGGTGACTACCCCTCTTAGAATTTGCCTATTTATGGGGGTGTATGCCCCTTTTGGACTTTAGGATTAGGTTTAAGTGTAGGGCTGGTGGATCTATATGTTTAGCTGGCAAAGGTTAGTCTGCAGAATTTAAAGTCTGAGCTCCTAAGCCAGCTGCTTGTATAGGAAAATCGAAACCTCTCATTATCATGTGCCAGGACACATCATCAGTAATGCACTCTCGGATCGTCGGGTGTTTCGAGCCTTTACATTAGACACCCTCCTCGAGCCGGCTCCGTCAAGTTGATCAAGCTTGCCGTGTGTATTACCCCTGGACCAGACAATGAAAGGCGACACCTCCCCTGAAATGGCTTAAACCAAGCCAATCACGCTTGGCATATGTACTACCCCCTAGACCAGACAACGAAAGGCACAAAATTGTACAGGTCATACTACTTCTAAGGGTTTAATTCCAGGGCGGCCTAGCTCCTTGGGCCTCATTCAGGCCATGCGGAGAATCTGTAGGCCTACTTCTTAATTCCCTTTAGCAGTTGGGACTATTTTTCCAGAATTTTCACATAATGAAAGTTCTGGACTATTTTTAACCTGACCGTGGTTAAGAAGGAATCCCCAGGGACACTGACCAGAGTTACCCACTCGCCCACGTGGCAGGTATCGATCCACACAACCTCTCCTATCCTTGCCTTTCCACATCATTAAGACAATAATGTAAGTAAGACAATAAATAAAAGAATAATGTTCCTACTGCTTATCTTGCGTCTGCGATTTCGACTCCAACCAATTGCCTTCAAAAAAGCGTGATTCCCGACCGGAAGGTCCAACTCGACTCTCGTCCGTCACTCGGGTCTTCTGTGGAGTCTCTAAACCCAGACAGTACTGCTATCCAGTTAAAACATCCCTCACCTTCTTCCCCCCCCCGCAGGGCCTCTTTTAACTAATGTGATACTAAAACCTAATTGTCCACCTACTGCAAACCTGGCTGTTGCTAGGAGACCGGCTCACCTCAGCCCTTAAAGGTACATTAGCTGCTGATTGGTGAACCTCTCCATTCTTTTAACTATGAATTTTTTAACACCTGATAGGTGAAATAAAATATCTGGGTTTTCTTATTGGCCTTTCTGGGGCCGGGAGAATGAAGAGCGTGTCACTGATAGGTTAGGTTGAAATTATGCGGGCAGTGGGCTAAAAAGCCCTCTTGTGATTTCTGATCTCCCCACTTGAGATTCTGTTTCACATCACCCTGCCACTTTGATCTGGCCCACGCCTTCATTAACCAGGTCCCACACTTGCCCTTGTTGAATCCTACCCCTCTCAGAATATCAAAAATTAATCGGGGAATGCCTAGGGTTTGTGGGGGTGTATGCCCCCCTTGGAAGTTGCCTAGGGTTTATGGGGGTGACTACCCCTCTTAGAATTTGCCTATTTATGGGGGTGTATGCCCCTTTTGGACTTTAGGATTAGGTTTAAGTGTAGGGCTGGTGGATCTATATGTTTAGCTGGCAAAGGTTAGTCTGCAGAATTTAAAGTCTGAGCTCCTAAGCCAGCTGCTTGTATAGGAAAATCGAAACCTCTCATTATCATGTGCCAGGACACATCATCAGTAATGCACTCTCGGATCGTCGGGTGTTCCGAGCCTTTACATTAGACACCCTCCTCGAGCCGGCTCCGTCAAGTTGATCAAGCTTGCCGTGTGTATTACCCCTGGACCAGACAATGAAAGGCGACACCTCCCCTGAAATGGCTTAAACCAAGCCAATCACGCTTGGCATATGTACTACCCCCTAGACCAGACAACGAAAGGCACAAAATTGTACAGGTCATACTACTTCTAAGGGTTTAATTCCAGGGCGGCCTAGCTCCTTGGGCCTCACTCAGGCCATGCGGAGAATCTGTAGGCCTACTTCTTAATTCCCTTAGGTAGTTGGGACTATTTTTCCAGAATTTTCACATAATGAAAGTTCTGGACTATTTTTAACCTGACCGTGGTTAAGAAGGAATCCCCAGGGACACTGACCAGAGTTACCCACTCGCCCACGTGGCAGGTATCGATCCACACAACCTCTCCTATCTTTGCCTTTCCACATCATTAAGACAATAATGTAAGTAAGACAATAAATAAAAGAATAATGTTCCTACTGCTTATCTTGCGTCTGCGATTTCGACTCCAACCAATTGCCTTCAAAAAAGCGTGATTCCCGACCGGAAGGTCCAACTCGACTCTCGTCCGTCACTCGGGTCTTCTGTGGAGTCTCTAAACCCAGACAGTACTGCTATCCAGTTAAAACGTCCCTCACCTTCTTCCCCCCGCAGGGCCTCTTTTAACTAATGTGATACTAAAACCTAATTGTCCAACTGCTGCAAACCTGGCTGTTGCTAGGAGACCGGCTCACCTCAGCCCTTAAAGGTACATTAGCTGCTGATTGGTGAACCTCTCCATTCTTTTAACTATGAATTTTTGAACACCTAATAAGTGAAATAAAATATCTGGGTTTTCTTATTGGCCTTTCTGGGGCCGGGAGAATGAAGAGCGTGTCACTGATAGGTTAGGTTGAAATTATGCGGGCAGTGGGCTAAAAAGCCCTCTTGTGATTTCTGATCTCCTCACTTGAGATTCTGTTTCACATCACCCTGCCACTTTGATCTGGCCCACGCCTTCATTAACCAGGTCCCACACTTGCCCTTGTTGAATCCTACCCCTCTCAGAATATCAAAAGTTAATCGGGGAATGCCTAGGGTTTGTGGGGGTGTATGCCCCCCTTGGAAGTTGCCTAGGGTTTGTGGGGGTGTGTGCCTTTTTACGACTTTAGGATTAGGCTTGAGTGTAGGGCTGGTGGATGTATATGTTTGGCTGGCAGAGGTCAGCCGGCAGAATTTGAAGTATGAGATCGGGGTGTGCCTAGGGTCTGTGGGGCTGTGTGCCCCTTTTGGCGTTTGCCTAGGGTTTGTGGGGGTGTGTGCCCCTCTTGGAATTTGCCTAGGGTTTGTGGGGGTGTGTGCCCCTTTTGGACTTTAGGATTAGGTTTGAGTGTAGGGCTGGTGGATGTATATGTTTGGCTGGCAGAGGTTAGGCGGCACAATTTGAAGTTTGAGTTGCTATGCTGGCTAGGCTTTTACAGGGAAGTCAGGTTGATCTGGCCCATGTCTTTCATTATCGTGGTCCGACACCACTTGGTTCAGCGAACCGGGTGTGCACTGGAGCACATCGTCAGTAGTGAACATTCGGATCCTCGGCTGTTTCGGGCCTTTAATCACTAGACAGTCTACTGAAGCGGCCAACATTGTCCGACTCAGACACTGCTTGTATTTTTCCCAGGGACCAATAATGAGAGGCATGGAATTCTAAGGGTAATGATATTTTTAAATATCATTACCTGGCACCTGTATGCCTGGATTGCATGGGTTAAATTGAGAGTGTTTACTGGGCATTCAGCAGAGCTGTACCTGAGCTTAGCACTGACCTGTCTGTCGTCCCCATCCGGTGTTTAATTTACTGGTTCTCTCTCGCCTTGTCTGTATCTGGGCTTTCTTATTGGCCTTTCGTGGGCCGGGAGAATAAAGAGCGTGTCACTGATAGGTTAGGTTGAGATTCTGCGGGCAGTGGGCTAAAAAGCCCTCTTGTGATTTTTGATCTCTTCACTTGAGATTCCGTTTCACGTGACCCTGCCACTTTGATCTGGCCCACGCCTTCATTAACCAGGTCCCACACTTGCCTTTTTTGAATCTTGCCCTCTCCGGTTCATTGGGGATTAGCAAGGGTTAATCGGGGAGTGTCTAGGGTTTGTGGGGGTGTGTGCCCTATTGGAATTTGCCTGGGGTTTGTGGGGGTGTGTGCCCCTTTTGCACTTTAGGATTTGGTTTGAGTGTTGAGCTGGTGGATGTACATATGTGGCAGTCACAGGTACGGCTGTCGAGTATTGAGCAGTGATGTATGAACTGCTATGGCGTATAGGCTCGCATGAGGGTAAGGGTTAGCATTTTGTTGCAAAACTGTCATACCGACAGGTCACCACCAGGTGGGATTTCTGTCTTGACCTAATCCTTCATTGTGACAGGACACCACCAGGTGGGAGTATTGTCTACGGACGAACTGTCATTGTGGCAGGACACCACCAGGTGGGAGTATTCTCCACATCTCATCTGTCATTGCGGCAGGACACCAGCAGGTGGGAGTGTTGTACACATCTGATCTGTCGTTATGACAGGACACCACCAGGTGGGAGTATTGTCCACATCTGATCTGTCGGTATGACAGGACACCACCAGGTGGGAGTATTCTCCACATCTGAACTGTCGTTATGACAGGACACCACCAGGTGGGAGTATTGTCTACGGATGAACTGTCATTGCGGCAGGACCCCACAAGGTGGGAGTGTTGTCAACAAGGGATCAGTCATTGCCGCAGGACATCTGCAGCTGGAAGTGTTGTACACAGCCAAACTGTCATTAGGGTTAGGTTGAGATTATGCGGGCAGTGGCTATAAAGCCCTCTTGTGATTTTTGATCTCCTCACTTGAGATTCCGTTTCACGTCACCCTGCCACTTTGATCTGGCCCACGCCTTCATTAACCAGGTCCCACAATTGCCTTTGTTGAATCTTGCCCCTCTCGACATAGGATATCTGGTTTGTGGGGGTTTAGCAAGGGTTAATCGGGGAGTGCCTAGGGTTTGTGGGGGTGTATGCCCCTTTTGGAAGTTGCCTAGGGTTTGTGGGGGTGTGTGCACCTTTTGGAATTTGCCTAGGGTTAGTGGGGGTGTGTGCCCCTCTTCGAAATTGCCTAGGGTTTGTGGGGGTGTGTGCCCCTCTTGGATTAGGGTTAGGGTTAGGTTGAAATTATGCGGGCAGTGGGCTAAAAAGCCCTCTTGTGATTTCTGATCTCCTCACTTGAGATTCTGTTTCACATCACCCTGCCACTTTGATCTGGCCCACGCCTTCATTAACCAGGTCCCACACTTGCCCTTGTTGAATCCTACCCCTCTCAGAATATCAAAAGTTAATCGGGGAATGCCTAGGGTTTGTGGGGGTGTATGCCCCCCTTGGAAGTTGCCTAGGGTTTATGGGGGTGACTACCCCTCTTGGAATTTGCCTATTTATGGGGGTGTATGCCCCTTTTGGACTTTAGGATTAGGTTTAAGTGTAGGGCTGGTGGATCTATATGTTTAGCTGGCAAAGGTTAGTCTGCAGAATTTAAAGTCTGAGCTCCTAAGCCAGCTGCTTGTATAGGAAAATCGAAACCTCTCATTATCATGTGCCAGGACACATCATCAGTAATGCACTCTCGGATCTTCGGGTGTTTCGAGCCTTTACATTAGACACCCTCCTCGAGCCGGCTCCGTCAAGTTGATCAAGCTTGCCGTGTGTATTACCCCTGGACCAGACAATGAAAGGCGACACCTCCCCTGAAATGGCTTAAACCAAGCCAATCACGCTTGGCGTATGTACTACCCCCTAGACCAGACAACGAAAGGCACAAAATTGTACAGGTCATACTACTTCTAAGGGTTTAATTCCAGGGCGGCCTAGCTCCTTGGGCCTCACTCAGGCCATGCGGAGAATCTGTAGGCCTACTTCTTAATTCCCTTAGGTAGTTGGGACTATTTTTCCAGAATTTTCACATAATGAAAGTTCTGGACTATTTTTAACCTGACCGTGGTTAAGAAGGAATCCCCAGGGACACTGACCAGAGTTACCCACTCGCCCACGTGGCAGGTATCGATCCACACAACCTCTCCTATCCTTGCCTTTCCACATCATTAAGACAATAATGTAAGTAAGACAATAAATAAAAGAATAATGTTCCTACTGCTTATCTTGCGTCTGCGATTTCGACTCCAACCAATTGCCTTCAAAAAAGCGTGATTCCCGACCGGAAGGTCCAACTCGACTCTCGTCCGTCACTCGGGTCTTCTGTGGAGTCTCTAAACCCAGACAGTACTGCTATCCAGTTAAAACATCCCTCACCTTCTTCCCCCCCCCGCAGGGCCTCTTTTAACTAATGTGATACTAAAACCTAATTGTCCACCTACTGCAAACCTGGCTGTTGCTAGGAGACCGGCTCACCTCAGCCCTTAAAGGTACATTAGCTGCTGATTGGTGAACCTCTCCATTCTTTTAACTATGAATTTTTTAACACCTGATAGGTGAAATAAAATATCTGGGTTTTCTTATTGGCCTTTCTGGGGCCGGGAGAATGAAGAGCGTGTCACTGATAGGTTAGGTTGAAATTATGCGGGCAGTGGGCTAAAAAGCCCTCTTGTGATTTCTGATCTCCCCACTTGAGATTCTGTTTCACATCACCCTGCCACTTTGATCTGGCCCACGCCTTCATTAACCAGGTCCCACACTTGCCCTTGTTGAATCCTACCCCTCTCAGAATATCAAAAATTAATCGGGGAATGCCTAGGGTTTGTGGGGGTGTATGCCCCCCTTGGAAGTTGCCTAGGGTTTATGGGGGTGACTACCCCTCTTAGAATTTGCCTATTTATGGGGGTGTATGCCCCTTTTGGACTTTAGGATTAGGTTTAAGTGTAGGGCTGGTGGATCTATATGTTTAGCTGGCAAAGGTTAGTCTGCAGAATTTAAAGTCTGAGCTCCTAAGCCAGCTGCTTGTATAGGAAAATCGAAACCTCTCATTATCATGTGCCAGGACACATCATCAGTAATGCACTCTCGGATCGTCGGGTGTTCCGAGCCTTTACATTAGACACCCTCCTCGAGCCGGCTCCGTCAAGTTGATCAAGCTTGCCGTGTGTATTACCCCTGGACCAGACAATGAAAGGCGACACCTCCCCTGAAATGGCTTAAACCAAGCCAATCACGCTTGGCATATGTACTACCCCCTAGACCAGACAACGAAAGGCACAAAATTGTACAGGTCATACTACTTCTAAGGGTTTAATTCCAGGGCGGCCTAGCTCCTTGGGCCTCACTCAGGCCATGCGGAGAATCTGTAGGCCTACTTCTTAATTCCCTTAGGTAGTTGGGACTATTTTTCCAGAATTTTCACATAATGAAAGTTCTGGACTATTTTTAACCTGACCGTGGTTAAGAAGGAATCCCCAGGGACACTGACCAGAGTTACCCACTCGCCCACGTGGCAGGTATCGATCCACACAACCTCTCCTATCTTTGCCTTTCCACATCATTAAGACAATAATGTAAGTAAGACAATAAATAAAAGAATAATGTTCCTACTGCTTATCTTGCGTCTGCGATTTCGACTCCAACCAATTGCCTTCAAAAAAGCGTGATTCCCGACCGGAAGGTCCAACTCGACTCTCGTCCGTCACTCGGGTCTTCTGTGGAGTCTCTAAACCCAGACAGTACTGCTATCCAGTTAAAACATCCCTCACCTTCTTCCCCCCCCCGCAGGGCCTCTTTTAACTAATGTGATACTAAAACCTAATTGTCCACCTACTGCAAACCTGGCTGTTGCTAGGAGACCGGCTCACCTCAGCACTTAAAGGTACATTAGCTGCTGATTGGTGAACCTCTCCATTCTTTTAACTATGAATTTTTTAACACCTGATAGGTGAAATAAAATATCTGGGTTTTCTTATTGGCCTTTCTGGGGCCGGGAGAATGAAGAGCGTGTCACTGATAGGTTAGGTTGAAATTATGCGGGCAGTGGGCTAAAAAGCCCTCTTGTGATTTCTGATCTCCCCACTTGAGATTCTGTTTCACATCACCCTGCCACTTTGATCTGGCCCACGCCTTCATTAACCAGGTCCCACACTTGCCCTTGTTGAATCCTACCCCTCTCAGAATATCAAAAATTAATCGGGGAATGCCTAGGGTTTGTGGGGGTGTATGCCCCCCTTGGAAGTTGCCTAGGGTTTATGGGGGTGACTACCCCTCTTAGAATTTGCCTATTTATGGGGGTGTATGCCCCTTTTGGACTTTAGGATTAGGTTTAAGTGTAGGGCTGGTGGATCTATATGTTTAGCTGGCAAAGGTTAGTCTGCAGAATTTAAAGTCTGAGCTCCTAAGCCAGCTGCTTGTATAGGAAAATCGAAACCTCTCATTATCATGTGCCAGGACACATCATCAGTAATGCACTCTCGGATCGTCGGGTGTTCCGAGCCTTTACATTAGACACCCTCCTCGAGCCGGCTCCGTCAAGTTGATCAAGCTTGCCGTGTGTATTACCCCTGGACCAGACAATGAAAGGCGACACCTCCCCTGAAATGGCTTAAACCAAGCCAATCACGCTTGGCATATGTACTACCCCCTAGACCAGACAACGAAAGGCACAAAATTGTACAGGTCATACTACTTCTAAGGGTTTAATTCCAGGGCGGCCTAGCTCCTTGGGCCTCACTCAGGCCATGCGGAGAATCTGTAGGCCTACTTCTTAATTCCCTTAGGTAGTTGGGACTATTTTTCCAGAATTTTCACATAATGAAAGTTCTGGACTATTTTTAACCTGACCGTGGTTAAGAAGGAATCCCCAGGGACACTGACCAGAGTTACCCACTCGCCCACGTGGCAGGTATCGATCCACACAACCTCTCCTATCTTTGCCTTTCCACATCATTAAGACAATAATGTAAGTAAGACAATAAATAAAAGAATAATGTTCCTACTGCTTATCTTGCGTCTGCGATTTCGACTCCAACCAATTGCCTTCAAAAAAGCGTGATTCCCGACCGGAAGGTCCAACTCGACTCTCGTCCGTCACTCGGGTCTTCTGTGGAGTCTCTAAACCCAGACAGTACTGCTATCCAGTTAAAACGTCCCTCACCTTCTTCCCCCCGCAGGGCCTCTTTTAACTAATGTGATACTAAAACCTAATTGTCCAACTGCTGCAAACCTGGCTGTTGCTAGGAGACCGGCTCACCTCAGCCCTTAAAGGTACATTAGCTGCTGATTGGTGAACCTCTCCATTCTTTTAACTATGAATTTTTGAACACCTAATAAGTGAAATAAAATATCTGGGTTTTCTTATTGGCCTTTCTGGGGCCGGGAGAATGAAGAGCGTGTCACTGATAGGTTAGGTTGAAATTATGCGGGCAGTGGGCTAAAAAGCCCTCTTGTGATTTCTGATCTCCTCACTTGAGATTCTGTTTCACATCACCCTGCCACTTTGATCTGGCCCACGCCTTCATTAACCAGGTCCCACACTTGCCCTTGTTGAATCCTACCCCTCTCAGAATATCAAAAGTTAATCGGGGAATGCCTAGGGTTTGTGGGGGTGTATGCCCCCCTTGGAAGTTGCCTAGGGTTTGTGGGGGTGTGTGCCCCTTTACGACTTTAGGATTAGGCTTGAGTGTAGGGCTGGTGGATGTATATGTTTGGCTGGCAGAGGTCAGCCGGCAGAATTTAAAGTATGAGATCGGGGTGTGCCTAGGGTCTGTGGGGCTGTGTGCCCCTTTTGGAGTTTGCCTAGGGTTTGTGGGGGTGTGTGCCCCTCTTGGAATTTGCCTAGGGTTTGTGGGGGTGTGTGCCCCTTTTGGACTTTAGGATTAGGTTTGAGTGTAGGGCTGGTGGATGTATATGTTTGGCTGGCAGAGGTTAGGCGGCACAATTTGAAGTTTGAGTTGCTATGCTGGCTAGGCTTTTACAGGGAAGTCAGGTTGATCTGGCCCATGTCTTTCATTATCGTGGTCCGACACCACTTGGTTCAGCGAACCGGGTGTGCACTGGAGCACATCGTCAGTAGTGAACATTCGGATCCTCGGCTGTTTCGGGCCTTTAATCACTAGACAGTCTACTGAAGCGGCCAACATTGTCCGACTCAGACACTGCTTGTATTTTTCCCAGGGACCAATAATGAGAGGCATGGAATTCTAAGGGTAATGATATTTTTAAATATCATTACCTGGCACCTGTATGCCTGGATTGCATGGGTTAAATTGAGAGTGTTTACTGGGCATTCAGCAGAGCTGTACCTGAGCTTAGCACTGACCTGTCTGTCGTCCCCATCCGGTGTTTAATTTACTGGTTCTCTCTCGCCTTGTCTGTATCTGGGCTTTCTTATTGGCCTTTCGTGGGCCGGGAGAATAAAGAGCGTGTCACTGATAGGTTAGGTTGAGATTCTGCGGGCAGTGGGCTAAAAAGCCCTCTTGTGATTTTTGATCTCTTCACTTGAGATTCCGTTTCACGTGACCCTGCCACTTTGATCTGGCCCACGCCTTCATTAACCAGGTCCCACACTTGCCTTTTTTGAATCTTGCCCTCTCCGGTTCATTGGGGATTAGCAAGGGTTAATCGGGGAGTGTCTAGGGTTTGTGGGGGTGTGTGCCCTATTGGAATTTGCCTGGGGTTTGTGGGGGTGTGTGCCCCTTTTGCACTTTAGGATTTGGTTTGAGTGTTGAGCTGGTGGATGTATATATGTGGCAGTCACAGGTACGGCTGTCGAGTATTGAGCAGTGATGTATGAACTGCTATGGCGTATAGGCTCGCATGAGGGTAAGGGTTAGCATTTTGTTGCAAAACTGTCATACCGACAGGTCACCACCAGGTGGGATTTCTGTCTTGACCTAATCCTTCATTGTGACAGGACACCACCAGGTGGGAGTATTGTCTACGGACGAACTGTCATTGTGGCAGGACACCACCAGGTGGGAGTATTCTCCACATCTCATCTGTCATTGCGGCAGGACACCAGCAGGTGGGAGTGTTGTACACATCTGATCTGTCGTTATGACAGGACACCACCAGGTGGGAGTATTGTCCACATCTGATCTGTCGGTATGACAGGACACCACCAGGTGGGAGTATTCTCCACATCTGAACTGTCGTTATGACAGGACACCACCAGGTGGGAGTATTGTCTACGGATGAACTGTCATTGCGGCAGGACCCCACAAGGTGGGAGTGTTGTCAACAAGGGATCAGTCATTGCCGCAGGACATCTGCAGCTGGAAGTGTTGTACACAGCCAAACTGTCATTAGGGTTAGGTTGAGATTATGCGGGCAGTGGCTATAAAGCCCTCTTGTGATTTTTGATCTCCTCACTTGAGATTCCGTTTCACGTCACCCTGCCACTTTGATCTGGCCCACGCCTTCATTAACCAGGTCCCACAATTGCCTTTGTTGAATCTTGCCCCTCTCGACATAGGATATCTGGTTTGTGGGGGTTTAGCAAGGGTTAATCGGGGAGTGCCTAGGGTTTGTGGGGGTGTATGCCCCGTTTGGAAGTTGCCTAGGGTTTGTGGGGGTGTGTGCACCTTTTGGAATTTGCCTAGGGTTAGTGGGGGTGTGTGCCCCTCTTCGAAATTGCCTAGGGTTTGTGGGGGTGTGTGCCCCTCTTGGATTAGGGTTAGGTTGAAATTATGCGGGCAGTGGGCTAAAAAGCCCTCTTGTGATTTCTGATCTCCTCACTTGAGATTCTGTTTCACATCACCCTGCCACTTTGATCTGGCCCACGCCTTCATTAACCAGGTCCCACACTTGCCCTTGTTGAATCCTACCCCTCTCAGAATATCAAAAGTTAATCGGGGAATGCCTAGGGTTTGTGGGGGTGTATGCCCCCCTTGGAAGTTGCCTAGGGTTTATGGGGGTGACTACCCCTCTTGGAATTTGCCTATTTATGGGGTGTATGCCCCTTTTGGACTTTAGGATTAGGTTTAAGTGTAGGGCTGGTGGATCTATATGTTTAGCTGGCAAAGGTTAGTCTGCAGAATTTAAAGTCTGAGCTCCTAAGCCAGCTGCTTGTATAGGAAAATCGAAACCTCTCATTGTCATGTGCCAGGACACATCATCAGTAATGCACTCTCGGATCTTCGGGTGTTTCGAGCCTTTACATTAGACACCCTCCTCGAGCCGGCTCCGTCAAGTTGATCAAGCTTGCCGTGTGTATTACCCCTGGACCAGACAATGAAAGGCGACACCTCCCCTGAAATGGCTTAAACCAAGCCAATCACGCTTGGCGTATGTACTACCCCCTAGACCAGACAACGAAAGGCACAAAATTGTACAGGTCATACTACTTCTAAGGGTTTAATTCCAGGGCGGCCTAGCTCCTTGGGCCTCACTCAGGCCATGCGGAGAATCTGTAGGCCTACTTCTTAATTCCCTTAGGTAGTTGGGACTATTTTTCCAGAATTTTCACATAATGAAAGTTCTGGACTATTTTTAACCTGACCGTGGTTAAGAAGGAATCCCCAGGGACACTAACCAGAGTTACCCACTCGCCCACGTGGCAGGTATCGATCCACACAACCTCTCCTATCTTTGCCTTTCCACATCATTAAGACAATAATGTAAGTAAGACAATAAATAAAAGAATAATGTTCCTACTGCTTATCTTGCGTCTGCGATTTCGACTCCAACCAATTGCCTTCAAAAAAGCGTGATTCCCGACCGGAAGGTCCAACTCGACTCTCGTCCGTCACTCGGGTCTTCTGTGGAGTCTCTAAACCCAGACAGTACTGCTATCCAGTTAAAACGTCCCTCACCTTCTTCCCCGCCCCGCAGGGCCTCTTTTAACTAATGTGATACTAAAACCTAATTGTCCAATTGCTGCAAACCTGGCTGTTGCTAGGAGACCGGCTCACCTCAGCCCTTAAAGGTACATTAGCTGCTGATTGGTGAACCTCTCCATTCTTTTAACTATGAATTTTTGAACACCTAATAGGTGAAATAAAATATCTGGGTTTTCTTATTGGCCTTTCTGGGGCCGGGAGAATGAAGAGCGTGTCACTGATAGGTTAGGTTGAAATTATGCGGGCAGTGGGCTAAAAAGCCCTCTTGTGATTTCTGATCTCCTCACTTGAGATTCTGTTTCACATCACCCTGCCACTTTGATCTGGCCCACGCCTTCATTAACCAGGTCCCACACTTGCCCTTGTTGAATCCTACCCCTCTCAGAATATCAAAAGTTAATCGGGGAATGCCTAGGGTTTGTGGGGGTGTATGCCCCCCTTGGAAGTTGCCTAGGGTTTATGGGGGTGACTACCCCTCTTGGAATTTGCCTATTTATGGGGTGTATGCCCCTTTTGGACTTTAGGATTAGGTTTAAGTGTAGGGCTGGTGGATCTATATGTTTAGCTGGCAAAGGTTAGTCTGCAGAATTTAAAGTCTGAGCTCCTAAGCCAGCTGCTTGTATAGGAAAATCGAAACCTCTCATTGTCATGTGCCAGGACACATCATCAGTAATGCACTCTCGGATCTTCAGGTGTTTCGAGTCTTTACATTAGACACCCTCCTCGAGCCGGCTCCGTCAAGTTGATCAAGCTTGCCGTGTGTATTACCCCTGGACCAGACAATGAAAGGCGACACCTCCCCTGAAATGGCTTAAACCAAGCCAATCACGCTTGGCGTATGTACTACCCCCTAGACCAGACAACGAAAGGCACAAAATTGTACAGGTCATACTACTTCTAAGGGTTTAATTCCAGGGCGGCCTAGCTCCTTGGGCCTCACTCAGGCCATGCGGAGAATCTGTAGGCCTACTTCTTAATTCCCTTAGGTAGTTGGGACTATTTTTCCAGAATTTTCACATAATGAAAGTTCTGGACTATTTTTAACCTGACCGTGGTTAAGAAGGAATCCCCAGGGACACTAACCAGAGTTACCCACTCGCCCACGTGGCAGGTATCGATCCACACAACCTCTCCTATCTTTGCCTTTCCACATCATTAAGACAATAATGTAAGTAAGACAATAAATAAAAGAATAATGTTCCTACTGCTTATCTTGCGTCTGCGATTTCGACTCCAACCAATTGCCTTCAAAAAAGCGTGATTCCCGACCGGAAGGTCCAACTCGACTCTC
Source organism: Hypanus sabinus (assembly GCF_030144855.1). Lineage (NCBI taxonomy): Eukaryota > Metazoa > Chordata > Chondrichthyes > Myliobatiformes > Dasyatidae > Hypanus > Hypanus sabinus. The sequence continues at coordinate 174,475,823 of NC_082713.1, forward strand.
GTCCGTCACTCGGGTCTTCTGTGGAGTCTCTAAACCCAGACAGTACTGCTATCCAGTTAAAACGTCCCTCACCTTCTTCCCCGCCCCGCAGGGCCTCTTTTAACTAATGTGATACTAAAACCTAATTGTCCAATTGCTGCAAACCTGGCTGTTGCTAGGAGACCGGCTCACCTCAGCCCTTAAAGGTACATTAGCTGCTGATTGGTGAACCTCTCCATTCTTTTAACTATGAATTTTTGAACACCTAATAGGTGAAATAAAATATCTGGGTTTTCTTATTGGCCTTTCTGGGGCCGGGAGAATGAAGAGCGTGTCACTGATAGGTTAGGTTGAAATTATGCGGGCAGTGGGCTAAAAAGCCCTCTTGTGATTTCTGATCTCCTCACTTGAGATTCTGTTTCACATCACCCTGCCACTTTGATCTGGCCCACGCCTTCATTAACCAGGTCCCACACTTGCCCTTGTTGAATCCTACCCCTCTCAGAATATCAAAAGTTAATCGGGGAATGCCTAGGGTTTGTGGGGGTGTATGCCCCCCTTGGAAGTTGCCTAGGGTTTGTGGGGGTGTGTGCCCCTTTACGACTTTAGGATTAGGCTTGAGTGTAGGGCTGGTGGATGTATATGTTTGGCTGGCAGAGGTCAGCCGGCAGAATTTGAAGTATGAGATCGGGGTGTGCCTAGGGTCTGTGGGGCTGTGTGCCCCTTTTGGAGTTTGCCTAGGGTTTGTGGGGGTGTGTGCCCCTCTTGGAATTTGCCTAGGGTTTGTGGGGGTGTGTGCCCCTTTTGGACTTTAGGATTAGGTTTGAGTGTAGGGCTGGTGGATGTATATGTTTGGCTGGCAGAGGTTAGGCGGCACAATTTGAAGTTTGAGTTGCTATGCTGGCTAGGCTTTTACAGGGAAGTCAGGTTGATCTGGCCCATGTCTTTCATTATCGTGGTCCGACACCACTTGGTTCAGCGAACCGGGTGTGCACTGGAGCACATCGTCAGTAGTGAACATTCGGATCCTCGGCTGTTTCGGGCCTTTAATCACTAGACAGTCTACTGAAGCGGCCAACATTGTCCGACTCAGACACTGCTTGTATTTTTCCCAGGGACCAATAATGAGAGGCATGGAATTCTAAGGGTAATGATATTTTTAAATATCATTACCTGGCACCTGTATGCCTGGATTGCATGGGTTAAATTGAGAGTGTTTACTGGGCATTCAGCAGAGCTGTACCTGAGCTTAGCACTGACCTGTCTGTCGTCCCCATCCGGTGTTTAATTTACTGGTTCTCTCTCGCCTTGTCTGTATCTGGGCTTTCTTATTGGCCTTTCGTGGGCCGGGAGAATAAAGAGCGTGTCACTGATAGGTTAGGTTGAGATTCTGCGGGCAGTGGGCTAAAAAGCCCTCTTGTGATTTTTGATCTCTTCACTTGAGATTCCGTTTCACGTGACCCTGCCACTTTGATCTGGCCCACGCCTTCATTAACCAGGTCCCACACTTGCCTTTTTTGAATCTTGCCCTCTCCGGTTCATTGGGGATTAGCAAGGGTTAATCGGGGAGTGTCTAGGGTTTGTGGGGGTGTGTGCCCTATTGGAATTTGCCTGGGGTTTGTGGGGGTGTGTGCCCCTTTTGCACTTTAGGATTTGGTTTGAGTGTTGAGCTGGTGGATGTATATATGTGGCAGTCACAGGTACGGCTGTCGAGTATTGAGCAGTGATGTATGAACTGCTATGGCGTATAGGCTCGCATGAGGGTAAGGGTTAGCATTTTGTTGCAAAACTGTCATACCGACAGGTCACCACCAGGTGGGATTTCTGTCTTGACCTAATCCTTCATTGTGACAGGACACCACCAGGTGGGAGTATTGTCTACGGACGAACTGTCATTGTGGCAGGACACCACCAGGTGGGAGTATTCTCCACATCTCATCTGTCATTGCGGCAGGACACCAGCAGGTGGGAGTGTTGTACACATCTGATCTGTCGTTATGACAGGACACCACCAGGTGGGAGTATTGTCCACATCTGATCTGTCGGTATGACAGGACACCACCAGGTGGGAGTATTCTCCACATCTGAACTGTCGTTATGACAGGACACCACCAGGTGGGAGTATTGTCTACGGATGAACTGTCATTGCGGCAGGACCCCACAAGGTGGGAGTGTTGTCAACAAGGGATCAGTCATTGCCGCAGGACATCTGCAGCTGGAAGTGTTGTACACAGCCAAACTGTCATTAGGGTTAGGTTGAGATTATGCGGGCAGTGGCTATAAAGCCCTCTTGTGATTTTTGATCTCCTCACTTGAGATTCCGTTTCACGTCACCCTGCCACTTTGATCTGGCCCACGCCTTCATTAACCAGGTCCCACAATTGCCTTTGTTGAATCTTGCCCCTCTCGACATAGGATATCTGGTTTGTGGGGGTTTAGCAAGGGTTAATCGGGGAGTGCCTAGGGTTTGTGGGGGTGTATGCCCCTTTTGGAAGTTGCCTAGGGTTTGTGGGGGTGTGTGCACCTTTTGGAATTTGCCTAGGGTTAGTGGGGGTGTGTGCCCCTCTTCGAAATTGCCTAGGGTTTGTGGGGGTGTGTGCCCCTCTTGGATTAGGGTTAGGGTTAGGTTGAAATTATGCGGGCAGTGGGCTAAAAAGCCCTCTTGTGATTTCTGATCTCCTCACTTGAGATTCTGTTTCACATCACCCTGCCACTTTGATCTGGCCCACGCCTTCATTAACCAGGTCCCACACTTGCCCTTGTTGAATCCTACCCCTCTCAGAATATCAAAAGTTAATCGGGGAATGCCTAGGGTTTGTGGGGGTGTATGCCCCCCTTGGAAGTTGCCTAGGGTTTATGGGGGTGACTACCCCTCTTGGAATTTGCCTATTTATGGGGGTGTATGCCCCTTTTGGACTTTAGGATTAGGTTTAAGTGTAGGGCTGGTGGATCTATATGTTTAGCTGGCAAAGGTTAGTCTGCAGAATTTAAAGTCTGAGCTCCTAAGCCAGCTGCTTGTATAGGAAAATCGAAACCTCTCATTATCATGTGCCAGGACACATCATCAGTAATGCACTCTCGGATCTTCGGGTGTTTCGAGCCTTTACATTAGACACCCTCCTCGAGCCGGCTCCGTCAAGTTGATCAAGCTTGCCGTGTGTATTACCCCTGGACCAGACAATGAAAGGCGACACCTCCCCTGAAATGGCTTAAACCAAGCCAATCACGCTTGGCGTATGTACTACCCCCTAGACCAGACAACGAAAGGCACAAAATTGTACAGGTCATACTACTTCTAAGGGTTTAATTCCAGGGCGGCCTAGCTCCTTGGGCCTCACTCAGGCCATGCGGAGAATCTGTAGGCCTACTTCTTAATTCCCTTAGGTAGTTGGGACTATTTTTCCAGAATTTTCACATAATGAAAGTTCTGGACTATTTTTAACCTGACCGTGGTTAAGAAGGAATCCCCAGGGACACTAACCAGAGTTACCCACTCGCCCACGTGGCAGGTATCGATCCACACAACCTCTCCTATCTTTGCCTTTCCACATCATTAAGACAATAATGTAAGTAAGACAATAAATAAAAGAATAATGTTCCTACTGCTTATCTTGCGTCTGCGATTTCGACTCCAACCAATTGCCTTCAAAAAAGCGTGATTCCCGACCGGAAGGTCCAACTCGACTCTCGTCCGTCACTCGGGTCTTCTGTGGAGTCTCTAAACCCAGACAGTACTGCTATCCAGTTAAAACGTCCCTCACCTTCTTCCCCCCGCAGGGCCTCTTTTAACTAATGTGATACTAAAACCTAATTGTCCAACTGCTGCAAACCTGGCTGTTGCTAGGAGACCGGCTCACCTCAGCCCTTAAAGGTACATTAGCTGCTGATTGGTGAACCTCTCCATTCTTTTAACTATGAATTTTTGAACACCTAATAGGTGAAATAAAATATCTGGGTTTTCTTATTGGCCTTTCTGGGGCCGGGAGAATGAAGAGCGTGTCACTGATAGGTTAGGTTGAAATTATGCGGGCAGTGGGCTAAAAAGCCCTCTTGTGATTTCTGATCTCCTCACTTGAGATTCTGTTTCACATCACCCTGCCACTTTGATCTGGCCCACGCCTTCATTAACCAGGTCCCACACTTGCCCTTGTTGAATCCTACCCCTCTCAGAATATCAAAAGTTAATCGGGGAATGCCTAGGGTTTGTGGGGGTGTATGCCCCCCTTGGAAGTTGCCTAGGGTTTATGGGGGTGACTACCCCTCTTGGAATTTGCCTATTTATGGGGGTGTATGCCCCTTTTGGACTTTAGGATTAGGTTTAAGTGTAGGGCTGGTGGATCTATATGTTTAGCTGGCAAAGGTTAGTCTGCAGAATTTAAAGTCTGAGCTCCTAAGCCAGCTGCTTGTATAGGAAAATCGAAACCTCTCATTATCATGTGCCAGGACACATCATCAGTAATGCACTCTCGGATCGTCGGGTGTTTCGAGCCTTTACATTAGACACCCTCCTCGAGCCGGCTCCGTCAAGTTGATCAAGCTTGCCATGTGTATTACCCCTGGACCAGACAATGAAAGGCGACACCTCCCCTGAAATGGCTTAAACCAAGCCAATCACGCTTGGCATATGTACTACCCCCTAGACCAGACAACGAAAGGCACAAAATTGTACAGGTCATACTACTTCTAAGGGTTTAATTCCAGGGCGGCCTAGCTCCTTGGGCCTCACTCAGGCCATGCGGAGAATCTGTAGGCCTACTTCTTAATTCCCTTAGGTAGTTGGGACTATTTTTCCAGAATTTTCACATAATGAAAGTTCTGGACTATTTTTAACCTGACCGTGGTTAAGAAGGAATCCCCAGGGACACTGACCAGAGTTACCCACTCGCCCACGTGGCAGGTATCGATCCACACAACCTCTCCTATCTTTGCCTTTCCACATCATTAAGACAATAATGTAAGTAAGACAATAAATAAAAGAATAATGTTCCTACTGCTTATCTTGCGTCTGCGATTTCGACTCCAACCAATTGCCTTCAAAAAAGCGTGATTCCCGACCGGAAGGTCCAACTCGACTCTCGTCCGTCACTCGGGTCTTCTGTGGAGTCTCTAAACCCAGACAGTACTGCTATCCAGTTAAAACGTCCCTCACCTTCTTCCCCCCGCAGGGCCTCTTTTAACTAATGTGATACTAAAACCTAATTGTCCAACTGCTGCAAACCTGGCTGTTGCTAGGAGACCGGCTCACCTCAGCCCTTAAAGGTACATTAGCTGCTGATTGGTGAACCTCTCCATTCTTTTAACTATGAATTTTTGAACACCTAATAAGTGAAATAAAATATCTGGGTTTTCTTATTGGCCTTTCTGGGGCCGGGAGAATGAAGAGCGTGTCACTGATAGGTTAGGTTGAAATTATGCGGGCAGTGGGCTAAAAAGCCCTCTTGTGATTTCTGATCTCCTCACTTGAGATTCTGTTTCACATCACCCTGCCACTTTGATCTGGCCCACGCCTTCATTAACCAGGTCCCACACTTGCCCTTGTTGAATCCTACCCCTCTCAGAATATCAAAAGTTAATCGGGGAATGCCTAGGGTTTGTGGGGGTGTATGCCCCCCTTGGAAGTTGCCTAGGGTTTGTGGGGGTGTGTGCCCCTTTACGACTTTAGGATTAGGCTTGAGTGTAGGGCTGGTGGATGTATATGTTTGGCTGGCAGAGGTCAGCCTGCAGAATTTGAAGTATGAGATCGGGGTGTGCCTAGGGTCTGTGGGGCTGTGTGCCCCTTTTGGAGTTTGCCTAGGGTTTGTGGGGGTGTGTGCCCCTCTTGGAATTTGCCTAGGGTTTGTGGGGGTGTGTGCCCCTTTTATACTTTAGGATTAGGTTTGAGTGTAGGCTGGTGGATGTATATGTTTGGCTGGCAGAGGTTAGGCGGCACAATTTGAAGTTTGAGTTGCTATGCTGGCTAGGCTTTTACAGGGAAGTCAGGTTGATCTGGCCCATGTCTTTCATTATCGTGGTCCGACACCACTTGGTTCAGCGAACCGAGTGTGCACTGGAGCACATCGTCAGTAGTGAACATTCGGATCCTCGGCTGTTTCGGGCCTTTAATCACTAGACAGTCTACTGAAGCGGCCAACATTGTCCGACTCAGACACTGCTTGTATTTTTCCCAGGGACCAATAATGAGAGGCATGGAATTCTAAGGGTAATGATATTTTTAAATATCATTACCTGGCACCTGTATGCCTGGATTGCATGGGTTAAATTGAGAGTGTTTACTGGGCATTCAGCAGAGCTGTACCTGAGCTTAGCACTGACCTGTCTGTCGTCCCCATCCGGTGTTTAATTTACTGGTTCTCTCTCGCCTTGTCTGTATCTGGGCTTTCTTATTGGCCTTTCGTGGGCCGGGAGAATAAAGAGCGTGTCACTGATAGGTTAGGTTGAGATTCTGCGGGCAGTGGGCTAAAAAGCCCTCTTGTGATTTTTGATCTCTTCACTTGAGATTCCGTTTCACGTGACCCTGCCACTTTGATCTGGCCCACGCCTTCATTAACCAGGTCCCACACTTGCCTTTTTTGAATCTTGCCCTCTCCGGTTCATTGGGGATTAGCAAGGGTTAATCGGGGAGTGTCTAGGGTTTGTGGGGGTGTGTGCCCTTTTGGAATTTGCCTGGGGTTTGTGGGGGTGTGTGCCCCTTTTGCACTTTAGGATTTGGTTTGAGTGTTGAGCTGGTGGATGTATATATGTGGCAGTCACAGGTACGGCTGTCGAGTATTGAGCAGTGATGTATGAACTGCTATGGCGTATAGGCTCGCATGAGGGTAAGGGTTAGCATTTTGTTGCAAAACTGTCATACCGACAGGTCACCACCAGGTGGGATTTCTGTCTTCACCTAATCCTTCATTGTGACAGGACACCACCAGGTGGGAGTATTGTCTACGGACGAACTGTCATTGTGGCAGGACACCACCAGGTGGGAGTATTCTCCACATCTCATCTGTCATTGCGGCAGGACACCAGCAGGTGGGAGTGTTGTACACATCTGATCTGTCGTTATGACAGGACACCACCAGGTGGGAGTATTGTCCACATCTGATCTGTCGGTATGACAGGACACCACCAGGTGGGAGTATTCTCCACATCTGAACTGTCGTTATGACAGGACACCACCAGGTGGGAGTATTGTCTACGGATGAACTGTCATTGCGGCAGGACCCCACAAGGTGGGAGTGTTGTCAACAAGGGATCAGTCATTGCCGCAGGACATCTGCAGCTGGAAGTGTTGTACACAGCCAAACTGTCATTAGGGTTAGGTTGAGATTATGCGGGCAGTGGCTATAAAGCCCTCTTGTGATTTTTGATCTCCTCACTTGAGATTCCGTTTCACGTCACCCTGCCACTTTGATCTGGCCCACGCCTTCATTAACCAGGTCCCACAATTGCCTTTGTTGAATCTTGCCCCTCTCGACATAGGATATCTGGTTTGTGGGGGTTTAGCAAGGGTTAATCGGGGAGTGCCTAGGGTTTGTGGGGGTGTATGCCCCGTTTGGAAGTTGCCTAGGGTTTGTGGGGGTGTGTGCACCTTTTGGAATTTGCCTAGGGTTAGTGGGGGTGTGTGCCCCTCTTCGAAATTGCCTAGGGTTTGTGGGGGTGTGTGCCCCTCTTGGATTAGGGTTAGGGTTAGGGTTAGGGTTAGGGTTCGCATTAGGGTTAGGTTGAAATTATGCGGGCAGTGGGCTAAAAAGCCCTCTTGTGATTTCTGATCTCCTCACTTGAGATTCTGTTTCACATCACCCTGCCACTTTGATCTGGCCCACGCCTTCATTAACCAGGTCCCACACTTGCCCTTATTGAATCCTACCCCTCTCAGAATATCAAAAGTTAATCGGGGAATGCCTAGGGTTTGTGGGGGTGTATGCCCCCCTTGGAAGTTGCCTAGGGTTTATGGGGGTGTATGCCCCTTTTGGACTTTAGGATTAGGTTTAATTGTAGGGCTGGTGGATCTATATGTTTAGCTGGCAAAGGTTAGTCTGCAGAATTTAAAGTCTGAGCTCCTAAGCCAGCTGCTTGTATAGGAAAATCGAAACCTCTCATTATCATGTGCCAGGACACTTCATCAGTAATGCACTCTCGGATCGTCGGGTGTTTCGAGCCTTTACATTAGACACCCTCCCCGAGCCGGCTCCGTCAAGTTGATCAAGCTTGCCGTGTGTATTACCCCTGGACCAGACAATGAAAGGCGACACCTCCCCTGAAATGGCTTAAACCAAGCCAATCACGCTTGGCGTATGTACTACCCCCTAGACCAGACAACGAAAGGCACAAAATTGTACAGGTCATACTACTTCTAAGGGTTTAATTCCAGGGCGGCCTAGCTCCTTGGGCCTCACTCAGGCCATGCGGAGAATCTGTAGGCCTACTTCTTAATTCCCTTAGGTAGTTGGGACTATTTTTCCAGAATTTTCACATAATGAAAGTTCTGGACTATTTTTAACCTGACCGTGGTTAAGAAGGAATCCCCAGGGACACTGACCAGAGTTACCCACTCGCCCACGTGGCAGGTATCGATCCACACAACCTCTCCTATCTTTGCCTTTCCACATCATTAAGACAATAATGTAAGTAAGACAATAAATAAAAGAATAATGTTCCTACTGCTTATCTTGCGTCTGCGATTTCGACTCCAACCAATTGCCTTCAAAAAAGCGTGATTCCCGACCGGAAGGTCCAACTCGACTCTCGTCCGTCACTCGGGTCTTCTGTGGAGTCTCTAAACCCAGACAGTACTGCTATCCAGTTAAAACGTCCCTCACCTTCTTCCCCCCGCAGGGCCTCTTTTAACTAATGTGATACTAAAACCTAATTGTCCAACTGCTGCAAACCTGGCTGTTGCTAGGAGACCGGCTCACCTCAGCCCTTAAAGGTACATTAGCTGCTGATTGGTGAACCTCTCCATTCTTTTAACTATGAATTTTTGAACACCTAATAGGTGAAATAAAATATCTGGGTTTTCTTATTGGCCTTTCTGGGGCCGGGAGAATGAAGAGCGTGTCACTGATAGGTTAGGTTGAAATTATGCGGGCAGTGGGCTAAAAAGCCCTCTTGTGATTTCTGATCTCCTCACTTGAGATTCTGTTTCACATCACCCTGCCACTTTGATCTGGCCCACGCCTTCATTAACCAGGTCCCACACTTGCCCTTGTTGAATCCTACCCCTCTCAGAATATCAAAAGTGAATCGGGGAATGCCTAGGGTTTGTGGGGGTGTATGCCCCCCTTGGAAGTTGCCTAGGGTTTATGGGGGTGACTACCCCTCTTGGAATTTGCCTATTTATGGGGGTGTATGCCCCTTTTGGACTTTAGGATTAGGTTTAAGTGTAGGGCTGGTGGATCTATATGTTTAGCTGGCAAAGGTTAGTCTGCAGAATTTAAAGTCTGAGCTCCTAAGCCAGCTGCTTGTATAGGAAAATCGAAACCTCTCATTATCATGTGCCAGGACACATCATCAGTAATGCACTCTCGGATCGTCGGGTGTTTCGAGCCTTTACATTAGACACCCTCCTCGAGCCGGCTCCGTCAAGTTGATCAAGCTTGCCGTGTGTATTACCCCTGGACCAGACAATGAAAGGCGACACCTCCCCTGAAATGGCTTAAACCAAGCCAATCACGCTTGGCATATGTACTACCCCCTAGACCAGACAACGAAAGGCACAAAATTGTACAGGTCATACTACTTCTAAGGGTTTAATTCCAGGGCGGCCTAGCTCCTTGGGCCTCACTCAGGCCATGCGGAGAATCTGTAGGCCTACTTCTTAATTCCCTTAGGTAGTTGGGACTATTTTTCCAGAATTTTCACATAATGAAAGTTCTGGACTATTTTTAACCTGACCGTGGTTAAGAAGGAATCCCCAGGGACACTGACCAGAGTTACCCACTCGCCCACGTGGCAGGTATCGATCCACACAACCTCTCCTATCTTTGCCTTTCCACATCATTAAGACAATAATGTAAGTAAGACAATAAATAAAAGAATAATGTTCCTACTGCTTATCTTGCGTCTGCGATTTCGACTCCAACCAATTGCCTTCAAAAAAGCGTGATTCCCGACCGGAAGGTCCAACTCGACTCTCGTCCGTCACTCGGGTCTTCTGTGGAGTCTCTAAACCCAGACAGTACTGCTATCCAGTTAAAACGTCCCTCACCTTCTTCCCCCCGCAGGGCCTCTTTTAACTAATGTGATACTAAAACCTAATTGTCCAACTGCTGCAAACCTGGCTGTTGCTAGGAGACCGGCTCACCTCAGCCCTTAAAGGTACATTAGCTGCTGATTGGTGAACCTCTCCATTCTTTTAACTATGAATTTTTGAACACCTAATAAGTGAAATAAAATATCTGGGTTTTCTTATTGGCCTTTCTGGGGCCGGGAGAATGAAGAGCGTGTCACTGATAGGTTAGGTTGAAATTATGCGGGCAGTGGGCTAAAAAGCCCTCTTGTGATTTCTGATCTCCTCACTTGAGATTCTGTTTCACATCACCCTGCCACTTTGATCTGGCCCACGCCTTCATTAACCAGGTCCCACACTTGCCCTTGTTGAATCCTACCCCTCTCAGAATATCAAAAGTTAATCGGGGAATGCCTAGGGTTTGTGGGGGTGTATGCCCCCCTTGGAAGTTGCCTAGGGTTTGTGGGGGTGTGTGCCCCTTTACGACTTTAGGATTAGGCTTGAGTGTAGGGCTGGTGGATGTATATGTTTGGCTGGCAGAGGTCAGCCTGCAGAATTTGAAGTATGAGATCGGGGTGTGCCTAGGGTCTGTGGGGCTGTGTGCCCCTTTTGGAGTTTGCCTAGGGTTTGTGGGGGTGTGTGCCCCTCTTGGAATTTGCCTAGGGTTTGTGGGGGTGTGTGCCCCTTTTATACTTTAGGATTAGGTTTGAGTGTAGGCTGGTGGATGTATATGTTTGGCTGGCAGAGGTTAGGCGGCACAATTTGAAGTTTGAGTTGCTATGCTGGCTAGGCTTTTACAGGGAAGTCAGGTTGATCTGGCCCATGTCTTTCATTATCGTGGTCCGACACCACTTGGTTCAGCGAACCGAGTGTGCACTGGAGCACATCGTCAGTAGTGAACATTCGGATCCTCGGCTGTTTCGGGCCTTTAATCACTAGACAGTCTACTGAAGCGGCCAACATTGTCCGACTCAGACACTGCTTGTATTTTTCCCAGGGACCAATAATGAGAGGCATGGAATTCTAAGGGTAATGATATTTTTAAATATCATTACCTGGCACCTGTATGCCTGGATTGCATGGGTTAAATTGAGAGTGTTTACTGGGCATTCAGCAGAGCTGTACCTGAGCTTAGCACTGACCTGTCTGTCGTCCCCATCCGGTGTTTAATTTACTGGTTCTCTCTCGCCTTGTCTGTATCTGGGCTTTCTTATTGGCCTTTCGTGGGCCGGGAGAATAAAGAGCGTGTCACTGATAGGTTAGGTTGAGATTCTGCGGGCAGTGGGCTAAAAAGCCCTCTTGTGATTTTTGATCTCTTCACTTGAGATTCCGTTTCACGTGACCCTGCCACTTTGATCTGGCCCACGCCTTCATTAACCAGGTCCCACACTTGCCTTTTTTGAATCTTGCCCTCTCCGGTTCATTGGGGATTAGCAAGGGTTAATCGGGGAGTGTCTAGGGTTTGTGGGGGTGTGTGCCCTTTTGGAATTTGCCTGGGGTTTGTGGGGGTGTGTGCCCCTTTTGCACTTTAGGATTTGGTTTGAGTGTTGAGCTGGTGGATGTATATATGTGGCAGTCACAGGTACGGCTGTCGAGTATTGAGCAGTGATGTATGAACTGCTATGGCGTATAGGCTCGCATGAGGGTAAGGGTTAGCATTTTGTTGCAAAACTGTCATACCGACAGGTCACCACCAGGTGGGATTTCTGTCTTCACCTAATCCTTCATTGTGACAGGACACCACCAGGTGGGAGTATTGTCTACGGACGAACTGTCATTGTGGCAGGACACCACCAGGTGGGAGTATTCTCCACATCTCATCTGTCATTGCGGCAGGACACCAGCAGGTGGGAGTGTTGTACACATCTGATCTGTCGTTATGACAGGACACCACCAGGTGGGAGTATTGTCCACATCTGATCTGTCGGTATGACAGGACACCACCAGGTGGGAGTATTCTCCACATCTGAACTGTCGTTATGACAGGACACCACCAGGTGGGAGTATTGTCTACGGATGAACTGTCATTGCGGCAGGACCCCACAAGGTGGGAGTGTTGTCAACAAGGGATCAGTCATTGCCGCAGGACATCTGCAGCTGGAAGTGTTGTACACAGCCAAACTGTCATTAGGGTTAGGTTGAGATTATGCGGGCAGTGGCTATAAAGCCCTCTTGTGATTTTTGATCTCCTCACTTGAGATTCCGTTTCACGTCACCCTGCCACTTTGATCTGGCCCACGCCTTCATTAACCAGGTCCCACAATTGCCTTTGTTGAATCTTGCCCCTCTCGACATAGGATATCTGGTTTGTGGGGGTTTAGCAAGGGTTAATCGGGGAGTGCCTAGGGTTTGTGGGGGTGTATGCCCCGTTTGGAAGTTGCCTAGGGTTTGTGGGGGTGTGTGCACCTTTTGGAATTTGCCTAGGGTTAGTGGGGGTGTGTGCCCCTCTTCGAAATTGCCTAGGGTTTGTGGGGGTGTGTGCCCCTCTTGGATTAGGGTTAGGGTTAGGGTTAGGGTTAGGGTTCGCATTAGGGTTAGGTTGAAATTATGCGGGCAGTGGGCTAAAAAGCCCTCTTGTGATTTCTGATCTCCTCACTTGAGATTCTGTTTCACATCACCCTGCCACTTTGATCTGGCCCACGCCTTCATTAACCAGGTCCCACACTTGCCCTTATTGAATCCTACCCCTCTCAGAATATCAAAAGTTAATCGGGGAATGCCTAGGGTTTGTGGGGGTGTATGCCCCCCTTGGAAGTTGCCTAGGGTTTATGGGGGTGTATGCCCCTTTTGGACTTTAGGATTAGGTTTAATTGTAGGGCTGGTGGATCTATATGTTTAGCTGGCAAAGGTTAGTCTGCAGAATTTAAAGTCTGAGCTCCTAAGCCAGCTGCTTGTATAGGAAAATCGAAACCTCTCATTATCATGTGCCAGGACACTTCATCAGTAATGCACTCTCGGATCGTCGGGTGTTTCGAGCCTTTACATTAGACACCCTCCCCGAGCCGGCTCCGTCAAGTTGATCAAGCTTGCCGTGTGTATTACCCCTGGACCAGACAATGAAAGGCGACACCTCCCCTGAAATGGCTTAAACCAAGCCAATCACGCTTGGCGTATGTACTACCCCCTAGACCAGACAACGAAAGGCACAAAATTGTACAGGTCATACTACTTCTAAGGGTTTAATTCCAGGGCGGCCTAGCTCCTTGGGCCTCACTCAGGCCATGCGGAGAATCTGTAGGCCTACTTCTTAATTCCCTTAGGTAGTTGGGACTATTTTTCCAGAATTTTCACATAATGAAAGTTCTGGACTATTTTTAACCTGACCGTGGTTAAGAAGGAATCCCCAGGGACACTAACCAGAGTTACCCACTCGCCCACGTGGCAGGTATCGATCCACACAACCTCTCCTATCTTTGCCTTTCCACATCATTAAGACAATAATGTAAGTAAGACAATAAATAAAAGAATAATGTTCCTACTGCTTATCTTGCGTCTGCGATTTCGACTCCAACCAATTGCCTTCAAAAAAGCGTGATTCCCGACCGGAAGGTCCAACTCGACTCTCGTCCGTCACTCGGGTCTTCTGTGGAGTCTCTAAACCCAGACAATACTGCTATCCAGTTAAAACGTCCCTCACCTTCTTCCCCCCGCAGGGCCTCTTTTAACTAATGTGATACTAAAACCTAATTGTCCACCTGCTGCAAACCTGGCTGTTGCTAGGAGACCGGCTCACCTCAGCCTTTAAAGGTACATTAGCTGCTGATTGGTGAACCTCTCCATTCTTTTAACTATGAATTTTTTAACACCTAATAGGTGAAATAAAATCTCTGGGTTTTCTTATTGGCCTTTCTGGGGCCAGGAGAATGAAGAGCGTGTCACTGATAGGTTAGGTTGAAATTATGCGGGCAGTGGGCTAAAAAGCCCTCTTGTGATTTCTGATCTCCTCACTTGAGATTCTGTTTCACATCACCCTGCCACTTTGATCTGGCCCACGCCTTCATTAACCAGGTCCCACACTTGCCCTTGTTGAATCCTACCCCTCTCAGAATATCAAAAGTTAATCGGGGAATGCCTAGGGTTTGTGGGGGTGTATGCCCCCCTTGGAAGTTGCCTAGGGTTTGTGGGGGTGTGTGCCCCTTTACGACTTTAGGATTAGGCTTGAGTGTAGGGCTGGTGGATGTATATGTTTGGCTGGCAGAGGTCAGCCTGCAGAATTTGAAGTATGAGATCGGGGTGTGCCTAGGGTCTGTGGGGCTGTGTGCCCCTTTTGGAGTTTGCCTAGGGTTTGTGGGGGTGTGTGCCCCTCTTGGAATTTGCCTAGGGTTTGTGGGGGTGTGTGCCCCTTTTGGACTTTAGGATTAGGTTTGAGTGTAGGGCTGGTGGATGTATATGTTTGGCTGGCAGAGGTTAGGCGGCACAATTTGAAGTTTGAGTTGCTATGCTGGCTAGGCTTTTACAGGGAAGTCAGGTTGATCTGGCCCATGTCTTTCATTATCGTGGTCCGACACCACTTGGTTCAGCGAACCGGGTGTGCACTGGAGCACATCGTCAGTAGTGAACATTCGGATCCTCGGCTGTTTCGGGCCTTTAATCACTAGACAGTCTACTGAAGCGGCCAACATTGTCCGACTCAGACACTGCTTGTATTTTTCCCAGGGACCAATAATGAGAGGCATGGAATTCTAAGGGTAATGATATTTTTAAATATCATTACCTGGCACCTGTATGCCTGGATTGCATGGGTTAAATTGAGAGTGTTTACTGGGCATTCAGCAGAGCTGTACCTGAGCTTAGCACTGACCTGTCTGTCGTCCCCATCCGGTGTTTAATTTACTGGTTCTCTCTCGCCTTGTCTGTATCTGGGCTTTCTTATTGGCCTTTCGTGGGCCGGGAGAATAAAGAGCGTGTCACTGATAGGTTAGGTTGAGATTCTGCGGGCAGTGGGCTAAAAAGCCCTCTTGTGATTTTTGATCTCTTCACTTGAGATTCCGTTTCACGTGACCCTGCCACTTTGATCTGGCCCACGCCTTCATTAACCAGGTCCCACACTTGCCTTTTTTGAATCTTGCCCTCTCCGGTTCATTGGGGATTAGCAAGGGTTAATCGGGGAGTGTCTAGGGTTTGTGGGGGTGTGTGCCCTTTTGGAATTTGCCTGGGGTTTGTGGGGGTGTGTGCCCCTTTTGCACTTTAGGATTTGGTTTGAGTGTTGAGCTGGTGGATGTATATATGTGGCAGTCACAGGTACGGCTGTCGAGTATTGAGCAGTGATGTATGAACTGCTATGGCGTATAGGCTCGCATGAGGGTAAGGGTTAGCATTTTGTTGCAAAACTGTCATACCGACAGGTCACCACCAGGTGGGATTTCTGTCTTCACCTAATCCTTCATTGTGACAGGACACCACCAGGTGGGAGTATTGTCTACGGACGAACTGTCATTGTGGCAGGACACCACCAGGTGGGAGTATTCTCCACATCTCATCTGTCATTGCGGCAGGACACCAGCAGGTGGGAGTGTTGTACACATCTGATCTGTCGTTATGACAGGACACCACCAGGTGGGAGTATTGTCCACATCTGATCTGTCGGTATGACAGGACACCACCAGGTGGGAGTATTCTCCACATCTGAACTGTCGTTATGACAGGACACCACCAGGTGGGAGTATTGTCTACGGATGAACTGTCATTGCGGCAGGACCCCACAAGGTGGGAGTGTTGTCAACAAGGGATCAGTCATTGCCGCAGGACATCTGCAGCTGGAAGTGTTGTACACAGCCAAACTGTCATTAGGGTTAGGTTGAGATTATGCGGGCAGTGGCTATAAAGCCCTCTTGTGATTTTTGATCTCCTCACTTGAGATTCCGTTTCACGTCACCCTGCCACTTTGATCTGGCCCACGCCTTCATTAACCAGGTCCCACAATTGCCTTTGTTGAATCTTGCCCCTCTCGACATAGGATATCTGGTTTGTGGGGGTTTAGCAAGGGTTAATCGGGGAGTGCCTAGGGTTTGTGGGGGTGTATGCCCCGTTTGGAAGTTGCCTAGGGTTTGTGGGGGTGTGTGCACCTTTTGGAATTTGCCTAGGGTTAGTGGGGGTGTGTGCCCCTCTTCGAAATTGCCTAGGGTTTGTGGGGGTGTGTGCCCCTCTTGGATTAGGGTTAGGGTTAGGGTTAGGGTTAGGGTTCGCATTAGGGTTAGGTTGAAATTATGCGGGCAGTGGGCTAAAAAGCCCTCTTGTGATTTCTGATCTCCTCACTTGAGATTCTGTTTCACATCACCCTGCCACTTTGATCTGGCCCACGCCTTCATTAACCAGGTCCCACACTTGCCCTTATTGAATCCTACCCCTCTCAGAATATCAAAAGTTAATCGGGGAATGCCTAGGGTTTGTGGGGGTGTATGCCCCCCTTGGAAGTTGCCTAGGGTTTATGGGGGTGTATGCCCCTTTTGGACTTTAGGATTAGGTTTAATTGTAGGGCTGGTGGATCTATATGTTTAGCTGGCAAAGGTTAGTCTGCAGAATTTAAAGTCTGAGCTCCTAAGCCAGCTGCTTGTATAGGAAAATCGAAACCTCTCATTATCATGTGCCAGGACACTTCATCAGTAATGCACTCTCGGATCGTCGGGTGTTTCGAGCCTTTACATTAGACACCCTCCCCGAGCCGGCTCCGTCAAGTTGATCAAGCTTGCCGTGTGTATTACCCCTGGACCAGACAATGAAAGGCGACACCTCCCCTGAAATGGCTTAAACCAAGCCAATCACGCTTGGCGTATGTACTACCCCCTAGACCAGACAACGAAAGGCACAAAATTGTACAGGTCATACTACTTCTAAGGGTTTAATTCCAGGGCGGCCTAGCTCCTTGGGCCTCACTCAGGCCATGCGGAGAATCTGTAGGCCTACTTCTTAATTCCCTTAGGTAGTTGGGACTATTTTTCCAGAATTTTCACATAATGAAAGTTCTGGACTATTTTTAACCTGACCGTGGTTAAGAAGGAATCCCCAGGGACACTAACCAGAGTTACCCACTCGCCCACGTGGCAGGTATCGATCCACACAACCTCTCCTATCTTTGCCTTTCCACATCATTAAGACAATAATGTAAGTAAGACAATAAATAAAAGAATAATGTTCCTACTGCTTATCTTGCGTCTGCGATTTCGACTCCAACCAATTGCCTTCAAAAAAGCGTGATTCCCGACCGGAAGGTCCAACTCGACTCTCGTCCGTCACTCGGGTCTTCTGTGGAGTCTCTAAACCCAGACAATACTGCTATCCAGTTAAAACGTCCCTCACCTTCTTCCCCCCGCAGGGCCTCTTTTAACTAATGTGATACTAAAACCTAATTGTCCACCTG
Organism: Hypanus sabinus; assembly: GCF_030144855.1. NCBI lineage: Eukaryota > Metazoa > Chordata > Chondrichthyes > Myliobatiformes > Dasyatidae > Hypanus > Hypanus sabinus. Next base: position 174,493,375 of record NC_082713.1, read on the forward strand.
CTGCAAACCTGGCTGTTGCTAGGAGACCGGCTCACCTCAGCCTTTAAAGGTACATTAGCTGCTGATTGGTGAACCTCTCCATTCTTTTAACTATGAATTTTTTAACACCTAATAGGTGAAATAAAATCTCTGGGTTTTCTTATTGGCCTTTCTGGGGCCAGGAGAATGAAGAGCGTGTCACTGATAGGTTAGGTTGAAATTATGCGGGCAGTGGGCTAAAAAGCCCTCTTGTGATTTCTGATCTCCTCACTTGAGATTCTGTTTCACATCACCCTGCCACTTTGATCTGGCCCACGCCTTCATTAACCAGGTCCCACACTTGCCCTTGTTGAATCCTACCCCTCTCAGAATATCAAAAGTTAATCGGGGAATGCCTAGGGTTTGTGGGGGTGTATGCCCCCCTTGGAAGTTGCCTAGGGTTTGTGGGGGTGTGTGCCCCTTTACGACTTTAGGATTAGGCTTGAGTGTAGGGCTGGTGGATGTATATGTTTGGCTGGCAGAGGTCAGCCTGCAGAATTTGAAGTATGAGATCGGGGTGTGCCTAGGGTCTGTGGGGCTGTGTGCCCCTTTTGGAGTTTGCCTAGGGTTTGTGGGGGTGTGTGCCCCTCTTGGAATTTGCCTAGGGTTTGTGGGGGTGTGTGCCCCTTTTGGACTTTAGGATTAGGTTTGAGTGTAGGGCTGGTGGATGTATATGTTTGGCTGGCAGAGGTTAGGCGGCACAATTTGAAGTTTGAGTTGCTATGCTGGCTAGGCTTTTACAGGGAAGTCAGGTTGATCTGGCCCATGTCTTTCATTATCGTGGTCCGACACCACTTGGTTCAGCGAACCGGGTGTGCACTGGAGCACATCGTCAGTAGTGAACATTCGGATCCTCGGCTGTTTCGGGCCTTTAATCACTAGACAGTCTACTGAAGCGGCCAACATTGTCCGACTCAGACACTGCTTGTATTTTTCCCAGGGACCAATAATGAGAGGCATGGAATTCTAAGGGTAATGATATTTTTAAATATCATTACCTGGCACCTGTATGCCTGGATTGCATGGGTTAAATTGAGAGTGTTTACTGGGCATTCAGCAGAGCTGTACCTGAGCTTAGCACTGACCTGTCTGTCGTCCCCATCCGGTGTTTAATTTACTGGTTCTCTCTCGCCTTGTCTGTATCTGGGCTTTCTTATTGGCCTTTCGTGGGCCGGGAGAATAAAGAGCGTGTCACTGATAGGTTAGGTTGAGATTCTGCGGGCAGTGGGCTAAAAAGCCCTCTTGTGATTTTTGATCTCTTCACTTGAGATTCCGTTTCACGTGACCCTGCCACTTTGATCTGGCCCACGCCTTCATTAACCAGGTCCCACACTTGCCTTTTTTGAATCTTGCCCTCTCCGGTTCATTGGGGATTAGCAAGGGTTAATCGGGGAGTGTCTAGGGTTTGTGGGGGTGTGTGCCCTTTTGGAATTTGCCTGGGGTTTGTGGGGGTGTGTGCCCCTTTTGCACTTTAGGATTTGGTTTGAGTGTTGAGCTGGTGGATGTATATATGTGGCAGTCACAGGTACGGCTGTCGAGTATTGAGCAGTGATGTATGAACTGCTATGGCGTATAGGCTCGCATGAGGGTAAGGGTTAGCATTTTGTTGCAAAACTGTCATACCGACAGGTCACCACCAGGTGGGATTTCTGTCTTCACCTAATCCTTCATTGTGACAGGACACCACCAGGTGGGAGTATTGTCTACGGACGAACTGTCATTGTGGCAGGACACCACCAGGTGGGAGTATTCTCCACATCTCATCTGTCATTGCGGCAGGACACCAGCAGGTGGGAGTGTTGTACACATCTGATCTGTCGTTATGACAGGACACCACCAGGTGGGAGTATTGTCCACATCTGATCTGTCGGTATGACAGGACACCACCAGGTGGGAGTATTCTCCACATCTGAACTGTCGTTATGACAGGACACCACCAGGTGGGAGTATTGTCTACGGATGAACTGTCATTGCGGCAGGACCCCACAAGGTGGGAGTGTTGTCAACAAGGGATCAGTCATTGCCGCAGGACATCTGCAGCTGGAAGTGTTGTACACAGCCAAACTGTCATTAGGGTTAGGTTGAGATTATGCGGGCAGTGGCTATAAAGCCCTCTTGTGATTTTTGATCTCCTCACTTGAGATTCCGTTTCACGTCACCCTGCCACTTTGATCTGGCCCACGCCTTCATTAACCAGGTCCCACAATTGCCTTTGTTGAATCTTGCCCCTCTCGACATAGGATATCTGGTTTGTGGGGGTTTAGCAAGGGTTAATCGGGGAGTGCCTAGGGTTTGTGGGGGTGTATGCCCCTTTTGGAAGTTGCCTAGGGTTTGTGGGGGTGTGTGCACCTTTTGGAATTTGCCTAGGGTTAGTGGGGGTGTGTGCCCCTCTTCGAAATTGCCTAGGGTTTGTGGGGGTGTGTGCCCCTCTTGGATTAGGGTTAGGGTTAGGGTTAGGGTTAGGGTTAGGGTTCGCGTTAGGGTTAGGGTTAGGGTTAGGGTTAGGGTTAGGGTTAGGGTTAGGGTTAGGGTTAGGGTTAGGGTTAGGGTTAGGGTTAGGGTTAGGGTTAGGGTTAGGGTTAGGGTTAGGGTTAGGGTTAGGGTTAGGGTTAGGGTTAGGGTTAGGGTTAGGGTTAGGGTTAGGGTTAGGGTTAGGGTTAGGGTTAGAGCGACATTAGGGTTAGGGTTAGGGTTAGGGTTAGGGTTAGGGTTAGGGTTAGGGTTAGGGTTAGGGTTAGGGTTAGGGTTAGGGTTAGGGTTAGGGTTAGGGTTAGGGTTAGGGTTAGGGTTAGGGTTAGGGTTAGGGTTAGGGTTAGGGTTAGGGTTAGGGTTAGGGTTAGGGTTAGGGTTAGGGTTAGGGTTAGGGTTAGGGTTAGGGTTAGGGTTAGGGTTAGGGTTAGGGTTAGGGTTAGGGTTAGGGTTAGGGTTAGGGTTAGGGTTAGGGTTAGGTTGAAATTATGCGGGCAGTGGGCTAAAAAGCCCTCTTGTGATTTCTGATCTCCTCACTTGAGATTCTGTTTCACATCACCCTGCCACTTTGATCTGGCCCACGCCTTCATTAACCAGGTCCCACACTTGCCCTTGCTGAATCCTACCCCTCTCAGAATATCAAAAGTTAATCGGGGAATGCCTAGGGTTTGTGGGGGTGTATGCCCCCCTTGGAAGTTGCCTAGGGTTTATGGGGGTGACTACCCCTCTTGGAATTTGCCTATTTATGGGGGTGTATGCCCCTTTTGGACTTTAGGATTAGGTTTAAGTGTAGGGCTGGTGGATCTATATGTTTAGCTGGCAAAGGTTAGTCTGCAGAATTTAAAGTCTGAGCTCCTAAGCCAGCTGCTTGTATAGGAAAATCGAAACCTCTCATTGTCATGTGCCAGGACACATCATCAGTAATGCACTCTCGGATCTTCGGGTGTTTCGAGCCTTTACATTAGACACCCTCCCCGAGCCGGCTCCGTCAAGTTGATCAAGCTTGCCGTGTGTATTACCCCTGGACCAGACAATGAAAGGCGACACCTCCCCTGAAATGGCTTAAACCAAGCCAATCACGCTTGGCCTATGTACTACCCCCTAGACCAGACAACGAAAGGCACAAAATTGTACAGGTCATACTACTTCTAAGGGTTTAATTCCAGGGCGGCCTAGCTCCTTGGGCCTCACTCAGGCCATGCGGAGAATCTGTAGGCCTACTTCTTAATTCCCTTAGGTAGTTGGGACTATTTTTCCAGAATTTTCACATAATGAAAGTTCTGGACTATTTTTAACCTGACCGTGGTTAAGAAGGAATCCCCAGGGACACTAACCAGAGTTACCCACTCGCCCACGTGGCAGGTATCGATCCACACAACCTCTCCTATCTTTGCCTTTCCACATCATTAAGACAATAATGTAAGTAAGACAATAAATAAAAGAATAATGTTCCTACTGCTTATCTTGCGTCTGCGATTTCGACTCCAACCAATTGCCTTCAAAAAAGCGTGATTCCCGACCGGAAGGTCCAACTCGACTCTCGTCCGTCACTCGGGTCTTCTGTGGAGTCTCTAAACCCAGACAGTACTGCTATCCAGTTAAAACGTCCCTCACCTTCTTCCCCCCGCAGGGCCTCTTTTAACTAATGTGATACTAAAACCTAATTGTCCAACTGCTGCAAACCTGGCTGTTGCTAGGAGACCGGCTCACCTCAGCCCTTAAAGGTACATTAGCTGCTGATTGGTGAACCTCTCCATTCTTTTAACTATGAATTTTTGAACACCTAATAGGTGAAATAAAATATCTGGGTTTTCTTATTGGCCTTTCTGGGGCCGGGAGAATGAAGAGCGTGTCACTGATAGGTTAGGTTGAAATTATGCGGGCAGTGGGCTAAAAAGCCCTCTTGTGATTTCTGATCTCCTCACTTGAGATTCTGTTTCACATCACCCTGCCACTTTGATCTGGCCCACGCCTTCATTAACCAGGTCCCACACTTGCCCTTGCTGAATCCTACCCCTCTCAGAATATCAAAAGTTAATCGGGGAATGCCTAGGGTTTGTGGGGGTGTATGCCCCCCTTGGAAGTTGCCTAGGGTTTATGGGGGTGACTACCCCTCTTGGAATTTGCCTATTTATGGGGGTGTATGCCCCTTTTGGACTTTAGGATTAGGTTTAAGTGTAGGGCTGGTGGATCTATATGTTTAGCTGGCAAAGGTTAGTCTGCAGAATTTAAAGTCTGAGCTCCTAAGCCAGCTGCTTGTATAGGAAAATCGAAACCTCTCATTGTCATGTGCCAGGACACATCATCAGTAATGCACTCTCGGATCTTCGGGTGTTTCGAGCCTTTACATTAGACACCCTCCCCGAGCCGGCTCCGTCAAGTTGATCAAGCTTGCCGTGTGTATTACCCCTGGACCAGACAATGAAAGGCGACACCTCCCCTGAAATGGCTTAAACCAAGCCAATCACGCTTGGCCTATGTACTACCCCCTAGACCAGACAACGAAAGGCACAAAATTGTACAGGTCATACTACTTCTAAGGGTTTAATTCCAGGGCGGCCTAGCTCCTTGGGCCTCACTCAGGCCATGCGGAGAATCTGTAGGCCTACTTCTTAATTCCCTTAGGTAGTTGGGACTATTTTTCCAGAATTTTCACATAATGAAAGTTCTGGACTATTTTTAACCTGACCGTGGTTAAGAAGGAATCCCCAGGGACACTAACCAGAGTTACCCACTCGCCCACGTGGCAGGTATCGATCCACACAACCTCTCCTATCTTTGCCTTTCCACATCATTAAGACAATAATGTAAGTAAGACAATAAATAAAAGAATAATGTTCCTACTGCTTATCTTGCGTCTGCGATTTCGACTCCAACCAATTGCCTTCAAAAAAGCGTGATTCCCGACCGGAAGGTCCAACTCGACTCTCGTCCGTCACTCGGGTCTTCTGTGGAGTCTCTAAACCCAGACAGTACTGCTATCCAGTTAAAACGTCCCTCACCTTCTTCCCCCCGCAGGGCCTCTTTTAACTAATGTGATACTAAAACCTAATTGTCCAACTGCTGCAAACCTGGCTGTTGCTAGGAGACCGGCTCACCTCAGCCCTTAAAGGTACATTAGCTGCTGATTGGTGAACCTCTCCATTCTTTTAACTATGAATTTTTGAACACCTAATAGGTGAAATAAAATATCTGGGTTTTCTTATTGGCCTTTCTGGGGCCGGGAGAATGAAGAGCGTGTCACTGATAGGTTAGGTTGAAATTATGCGGGCAGTGGGCTAAAAAGCCCTCTTGTGATTTCTGATCTCCTCACTTGAGATTCTGTTTCACATCACCCTGCCACTTTGATCTGGCCCACGCCTTCATTAACCAGGTCCCACACTTGCCCTTGCTGAATCCTACCCCTCTCAGAATATCAAAAGTTAATCGGGGAATGCCTAGGGTTTGTGGGGGTGTATGCCCCCCTTGGAAGTTGCCTAGGGTTTATGGGGGTGACTACCCCTCTTGGAATTTGCCTATTTATGGGGGTGTATGCCCCTTTTGGACTTTAGGATTAGGTTTAAGTGTAGGGCTGGTGGATCTATATGTTTAGCTGGCAAAGGTTAGTCTGCAGAATTTAAAGTCTGAGCTCCTAAGCCAGCTGCTTGTATAGGAAAATCGAAACCTCTCATTGTCATGTGCCAGGACACATCATCAGTAATGCACTCTCGGATCTTCGGGTGTTTCGAGCCTTTACATTAGACACCCTCCCCGAGCCGGCTCCGTCAAGTTGATCAAGCTTGCCGTGTGTATTACCCCTGGACCAGACAATGAAAGGCGACACCTCCCCTGAAATGGCTTAAACCAAGCCAATCACGCTTGGCCTATGTACTACCCCCTAGACCAGACAACGAAAGGCACAAAATTGTACAGGTCATACTACTTCTAAGGGTTTAATTCCAGGGCGGCCTAGCTCCTTGGGCCTCACTCAGGCCATGCGGAGAATCTGTAGGCCTACTTCTTAATTCCCTTAGGTAGTTGGGACTATTTTTCCAGAATTTTCACATAATGAAAGTTCTGGACTATTTTTAACCTGACCGTGGTTAAGAAGGAATCCCCAGGGACACTAACCAGAGTTACCCACTCGCCCACGTGGCAGGTATCGATCCACACAACCTCTCCTATCTTTGCCTTTCCACATCATTAAGACAATAATGTAAGTAAGACAATAAATAAAAGAATAATGTTCCTACTGCTTATCTTGCGTCTGCGATTTCGACTCCAACCAATTGCCTTCAAAAAAGCGTGATTCCCGACCGGAAGGTCCAACTCGACTCTCGTCCGTCACTCGGGTCTTCTGTGGAGTCTCTAAACCCAGACAGTACTGCTATCCAGTTAAAACGTCCCTCACCTTCTTCCCCCCGCAGGGCCTCTTTTAACTAATGTGATACTAAAACCTAATTGTCCAACTGCTGCAAACCTGGCTGTTGCTAGGAGACCGGCTCACCTCAGCCCTTAAAGGTACATTAGCTGCTGATTGGTGAACCTCTCCATTCTTTTAACTATGAATTTTTGAACACCTAATAGGTGAAATAAAATATCTGGGTTTTCTTATTGGCCTTTCTGGGGCCGGGAGAATGAAGAGCGTGTCACTGATAGGTTAGGTTGAAATTATGCGGGCAGTGGGCTAAAAAGCCCTCTTGTGATTTCTGATCTCCTCACTTGAGATTCTGTTTCACATCACCCTGCCACTTTGATCTGGCCCACGCCTTCATTAACCAGGTCCCACACTTGCCCTTGCTGAATCCTACCCCTCTCAGAATATCAAAAGTTAATCGGGGAATGCCTAGGGTTTGTGGGGGTGTATGCCCCCCTTGGAAGTTGCCTAGGGTTTATGGGGGTGACTACCCCTCTTGGAATTTGCCTATTTATGGGGGTGTATGCCCCTTTTGGACTTTAGGATTAGGTTTAAGTGTAGGGCTGGTGGATCTATATGTTTAGCTGGCAAAGGTTAGTCTGCAGAATTTAAAGTCTGAGCTCCTAAGCCAGCTGCTTGTATAGGAAAATCGAAACCTCTCATTGTCATGTGCCAGGACACATCATCAGTAATGCACTCTCGGATCTTCGGGTGTTTCGAGCGTTAGGGTTAGGGTTAGGGTTAGGGTTAGGGTTAGGGTTAGGGGTTAGGGTTAGGGGTTAGGGGTTAGGGGTTAGGGGTTAGGGTTAGGGTTAGGGTTAGGGTTAGGGTTAGGGTTAGGGTTAGGGTTAGGGTTAGGGTTAGGGTTAGGGTTAGGGTTAGGGTTAGGGTTAGGGTTAGGGTTAGGGTTAGGGTTAGGGTTAGGGTTAGGGTTAGGGTTAGGGTTAGGGTTAGGGTTAGGGTTAGGGTTAGGGTTAGGGTTAGGGTTAGGGTTAGGGTTAGGGGTTAGGGTTAGGGTTAGGGTTAGGGTTAGGGTTAGGGTTAGGGTTAGGGTTAGGGTTAGGGTTAGGGTTAGGGTTAGGGTTAGGGTTAGGGTTAGGGTTAGGGTTAGGGTTAGGGTTAGGGTTAGGGTTAGGGTTAGGGTTAGGGTTAGGGTTAGGGTTAGGGTTAGGGTTAGGGTTAGGGTTAGGGTTAGGGTTAGGGTTAGGGTTAGGGTTAGGGTTAGGGTTAGGGTTAGGGTTAGGGTTAGGGTTAGGGTTAGGTTGAAATTATGCGGGCAGTGGGCTAAAAAGCCCTCTTGTGATTTCTGATCTCCCCACTTGAGATTCTGTTTCACATCACCCTGCCACTTTGATCTGGCCCACGCCTTCATTAACCAGGTCCCACACTTGCCCTTGTTGAATCCTACCCCTCTCAGAATATCAAAAGTTAATCGGGGAATGCCTAGGGTTTGTGGGGGTGTATGCCCCCCTTGGAAGTTGCCTAGGGTTTATGGGGGTGACTACCCCTCTTGGAATTTGCCTATTTATGGGGGTGTATGCCCCTTTTGGACTTTAGGATTAGGTTTAAGTGTAGGGCTGGTGGATCTATATGTTTAGCTGGCAAAGGTTAGTCTGCAGAATTTAAAGTCTGAGCTCCTAAGCCAGCTGCTTGTATAGGAAAATCGAAACCTCTCATTATCATGTGCCAGGACACATCATCAGTAATGCACTCTCGGATCTTCGGGTGTTTCGAGCCTTTACATTAGACACCCTCCCCGAGCCGGCTCCGTCAAGTTGATCAAGCTTGCCGTGTGTATTACCCCTGGACCAGACAATGAAAGGCGACACCTCCCCTGAAATGGCTTAAACCAAGCCAATCACGCTTGGCGTATGTACTACCCCCTAGACCAGACAACGAAAGGCACAAAATTGTACAGGTCATACTACTTCTAAGGGTTTAATTCCAGGGCGGCCTAGCTCCTTGGGCCTCACTCAGGCCATGCGGAGAATCTGTAGGCCTACTTCTTAATTCCCTTAGGTAGTTGGGACTATTTTTCCAGAATTTTCACATAATGAAAGTTCTGGACTATTTTTAACCTGACCGTGGTTAAGAAGGAATCCCCAGGGACACTAACCAGAGTTACCCACTCGCCCACGTGGCAGGTATCGATCCACACAACCTCTCCTATCCTTGCCTTTCCACATCATTAAGACAATAATGTAAGTAAGACAATAAATAAAAGAATAATGTTCCTACTGCTTATCTTGCGTCTGCGATTTCGACTCCAACCAATTGCCTTCAAAAAAGCGTGATTCCCGACCGGAAGGTCCAACTCGACTCTCGTCCGTCACTCGGGTCTTCTGTGGAGTCTCTAAACCCAGACAGTACTGCTATCCAGTTAAAACATCCCTCACCTTCTTCCCCCCGCAGGGCCTCTTTTAACTAATGTGATACTAAAACCTAATTGTCCACCTACTGCAAACCTGGCTGTTGCTAGGAGACCGGCTCACCTCAGCCCTTAAAGGTACATTAGCTGCTAATTGGTGAACCTCTCCATTCTTTTAACTATGAATTTTTTAACACCCGATAGGTGAAATAAAATATCTGGGTTTTCTTATTGGCCGTTCTGGGGCCGGGAGAATGAAGAGCGTGTCACTGATAGGTTAGGTTGAAATTATGCGGGCAGTGGGCTAAAAAGCCCTCTTGTGATTTCTGATCTCCCCACTTGAGATTCTGTTTCACATCACCCTGCCACTTTGATCTGGCCCACGCCTTCATTAACCAGGTCCCACACTTGCCCTTGTTGAATCCTACCCCTCTCAGAATATCAAAAGTTAATCGGGGAATGCCTAGGGTTTGTGGGGGTGTATGCCCCCCTTGGAAGTTGCCTAGGGTTTATGGGGGTGACTACCCCTCTTGGAATTTGCCTATTTATGGGGGTGTATGCCCCTTTTGGACTTTAGGATTAGGTTTAAGTGTAGGGCTGGTGGATCTATATGTTTAGCTGGCAAAGGTTAGTCTGCAGAATTTAAAGTCTGAGCTCCTAAGCCAGCTGCTTGTATAGGAAAATCGAAACCTCTCATTATCATGTGCCAGGACACATCATCAGTAATGCACTCTCGGATCTTCGGGTGTTTCGAGCCTTTACATTAGACACCCTCCCCGAGCCGGCTCCGTCAAGTTGATCAAGCTTGCCGTGTGTATTACCCCTGGACCAGACAATGAAAGGCGACACCTCCCCTGAAATGGCTTAAACCAAGCCAATCACGCTTGGCGTATGTACTACCCCCTAGACCAGACAACGAAAGGCACAAAATTGTACAGGTCATACTACTTCTAAGGGTTTAATTCCAGGGCGGCCTAGCTCCTTGGGCCTCACTCAGGCCATGCGGAGAATCTGTAGGCCTACTTCTTAATTCCCTTAGGTAGTTGGGACTATTTTTCCAGAATTTTCACATAATGAAAGTTCTGGACTATTTTTAACCTGACCGTGGTTAAGAAGGAATCCCCAGGGACACTAACCAGAGTTACCCACTCGCCCACGTGGCAGGTATCGATCCACACAACCTCTCCTATCCTTGCCTTTCCACATCATTAAGACAATAATGTAAGTAAGACAATAAATAAAAGAATAATGTTCCTACTGCTTATCTTGCGTCTGCGATTTCGACTCCAACCAATTGCCTTCAAAAAAGCGTGATTCCCGACCGGAAGGTCCAACTCGACTCTCGTCCGTCACTCGGGTCTTCTGTGGAGTCTCTAAACCCAGACAGTACTGCTATCCAGTTAAAACATCCCTCACCTTCTTCCCCCCGCAGGGCCTCTTTTAACTAATGTGATACTAAAACCTAATTGTCCACCTACTGCAAACCTGGCTGTTGCTAGGAGACCGGCTCACCTCAGCCCTTAAAGGTACATTAGCTGCTAATTGGTGAACCTCTCCATTCTTTTAACTATGAATTTTTTAACACCCGATAGGTGAAATAAAATATCTGGGTTTTCTTATTGGCCGTTCTGGGGCCGGGAGAATGAAGAGCGTGTCACTGATAGGTTAGGTTGAAATTATGCGGGCAGTGGGCTAAAAAGCCCTCTTGTGATTTCTGATCTCCCCACTTGAGATTCTGTTTCACATCACCCTGCCACTTTGATCTGGCCCACGCCTTCATTAACCAGGTCCCACACTTGCCCTTGTTGAATCCTACCCCTCTCAGAATATCAAAAGTTAATCGGGGAATGCCTAGGGTTTGTGGGGGTGTATGCCCCCCTTGGAAGTTGCCTAGGGTTTATGGGGGTGACTACCCCTCTTGGAATTTGCCTATTTATGGGGGTGTATGCCCCTTTTGGGTTAGGGTTAGGGTTAGGGTTAGGGTTAGGGTTAGGGTTAGGGTTAGGGTTAGGGTTAGGGTTAGGGTTAGGGTTAGGGTTAGGGTTAGGGTTAGGGTTAGGGTTAGGGTTAGGGTTAGGGTTAGGGTTAGGGTTAGGGTTAGGGTTAGGGTTAGGGTTAGGGTTAGGGTTAGGGTTAGGGTTAGGGTTAGGGTTAGGGTTAGGGTTAGGGTTAGGGTTAGGGTTAGGGTTAGGGTTAGGGCCCGCATTAGGGTTAGGGTTAGGGTTAGGGTTAGGGTTAGGGTTAGGGTTAGGGTTAGGGTTAGGGTTAGGGTTAGGGTTAGGGTTAGGGTTAGGTTGAAATTATGCGGGCAGTGGGCTAAAAAGCCCTCTTGTGATTTCTGATCTCCCCACTTGAGATTCTGTTTCACATCACCCTGCCACTTTGATCTGGCCCACGCCTTCATTAACCAGGTCCCACACTTGCCCTTGTTGAATCCTACCCCTCTCAGAATATCAAAAGTTAATCGGGGAATGCCTAGGGTTTGTGGGGGTGTATGCCCCCCTTGGAAGTTGCCTAGGGTTTATGGGGGTGACTACCCCTCTTGGAATTTGCCTATTTATGGGGGTGTATGCCCCTTTTGGACTTTAGGATTAGGTTTAAGTGTAGGGCTGGTGGATCTATATGTTTAGCTGGCAAAGGTTAGTCTGCAGAATTTAAAGTCTGAGCTCCTAAGCCAGCTGCTTGTATAGGAAAATCGAAACCTCTCATTGTCATGTGCCAGGACACATCATCAGTAATGCACTCTCGGATCTTCGGGTGTTTCGAGCCTTTACATTAGACACCCTCCTCGAGCCGGCTCCGTCAAGTTGATCAAGCTTGCCGTGTGTATTACCCCTGGACCAGACAATGAAAGGCGACACCTCCCCTGAAATGGCTTAAACCAAGCCAATCACGCTTGGCGTATGTACTACCCCCTAGACCAGACAACGAAAGGCACAAAATTGTACAGGTCATACTACTTCTAAGGGTTTAATTCCAGGGCGGCCTAGCTCCTTGGGCCTCACTCAGGCCATGCGGAGAATCTGTAGGCCTACTTCTTAATTCCCTTAGGTAGTTGGGACTATTTTTCCAGAATTTTCACATAATGAAAGTTCTGGACTATTTTTAACCTGACCGTGGTTAAGAAGGAATCCCCAGGGACACTAACCAGAGTTACCCACTCGCCCACGTGGCAGGTATCGATCCACACAACCTCTCCTATCTTTGCCTTTCCACATCATTAAGACAATAATGTAAGTAAGACAATAAATAAAAGAATAATGTTCCTACTGCTTATCTTGCGTCTGCGATTTCGACTCCAACCAATTGCCTTCAAAAAAGCGTGATTCCCGACCGGAAGGTCCAACTCGACTCTCGTCCGTCACTCGGGTCTTCTGTGGAGTCTCTAAACCCAGACCGTACTGCTATCCAGTTAAAACATCCCTCACCTTCTTCCCCCCGCAGGGCCTCTTTTAACTAATGTGATACTAAAACCTAATTGTCCACCTACTGCAAACCTGGCTGTTGCTAGGAGACCGGCTCACCTCAGCCCTTAAAGGTACATTAGCTGCTAATTGGTGAACCTCTCCATTCTTTTAACTATGAATTTTTTAACACCCGATAGGTGAAATAAAATATCTGGGTTTTCTTATTGGCCTTTCTGGGGCCGGGAGAATGAAGAGCGTGTCACTGATAGGTTAGGTTGAAATTATGCGGGCAGTGGGCTAAAAAGCCCTCTTGTGATTTCTGATCTCCCCACTTGAGATTCTGTTTCACATCACCCTGCCACTTTGATCTGGCCCACGCCTTCATTAACCAGGTCCCACACTTGCCCTTGTTGAATCCTACCCCTCTCAGAATATCAAAAGTTAATCGGGGAATGCCTAGGGTTTGTGGGGGTGTATGCCCCCCTTGGAAGTTGCCTAGGGTTTATGGGGGTGACTACCCCTCTTGGAATTTGCCTATTTATGGGGGTGTATGCCCCTTTTGGACTTTAGGATTAGGTTTAAGTGTAGGGCTGGTGGATCTATATGTTTAGCTGGCAAAGGTTAGTCTGCAGAATTTAAAGTCTGAGCTCCTAAGCCAGCTGCTTGTATAGGAAAATCGAAACCTCTCATTGTCATGTGCCAGGACACATCATCAGTAATGCACTCTCGGATCTTCGGGTGTTTCGAGCCTTTACATTAGACACCCTCCTCGAGCCGGCTCCGTCAAGTTGATCAAGCTTGCCGTGTGTATTACCCCTGGACCAGACAATGAAAGGCGACACCTCCCCTGAAATGGCTTAAACCAAGCCAATCACGCTTGGCGTATGTACTACCCCCTAGACCAGACAACGAAAGGCACAAAATTGTACAGGTCATACTACTTCTAAGGGTTTAATTCCAGGGCGGCCTAGCTCCTTGGGCCTCACTCAGGCCATGCGGAGAATCTGTAGGCCTACTTCTTAATTCCCTTAGGTAGTTGGGACTATTTTTCCAGAATTTTCACATAATGAAAGTTCTGGACTATTTTTAACCTGACCGTGGTTAAGAAGGAATCCCCAGGGACACTAACCAGAGTTACCCACTCGCCCACGTGGCAGGTATCGATCCACACAACCTCTCCTATCTTTGCCTTTCCACATCATTAAGACAATAATGTAAGTAAGACAATAAATAAAAGAATAATGTTCCTACTGCTTATCTTGCGTCTGCGATTTCGACTCCAACCAATTGCCTTCAAAAAAGCGTGATTCCCGACCGGAAGGTCCAACTCGACTCTCGTCCGTCACTCGGGTCTTCTGTGGAGTCTCTAAACCCAGACCGTACTGCTATCCAGTTAAAACATCCCTCACCTTCTTCCCCCCGCAGGGCCTCTTTTAACTAATGTGATACTAAAACCTAATTGTCCACCTACTGCAAACCTGGCTGTTGCTAGGAGACCGGCTCACCTCAGCCCTTAAAGGTACATTAGCTGCTAATTGGTGAACCTCTCCATTCTTTTAACTATGAATTTTTTAACACCCGATAGGTGAAATAAAATATCTGGGTTTTCTTATTGGCCTTTCTGGGGCCGGGAGAATGAAGAGCGTGTCACTGATAGGTTAGGTTGAAATTATGCGGGCAGTGGGCTAAAAAGCCCTCTTGTGATTTCTGATCTCCCCACTTGAGATTCTGTTTCACATCACCCTGCCACTTTGATCTGGCCCACGCCTTCATTAACCAGGTCCCACACTTGCCCTTGTTGAATCCTACCCCTCTCAGAATATCAAAAGTTAATCGGGGAATGCCTAGGGTTTGTGGGGGTGTATGCCCCCCTTGGAAGTTGCCTAGGGTTTATGGGGGTGACTACCCCTCTTGGAATTTGCCTATTTATGGGGGTGTATGCCCCTTTTGGACTTTAGGATTAGGTTTAAGTGTAGGGCTGGTGGATCTATATGTTTAGCTGGCAAAGGTTAGTCTGCAGAATTTAAAGTCTGAGCTCCTAAGCCAGCTGCTTGTATAGGAAAATCGAAACCTCTCATTGTCATGTGCCAGGACACATCATCAGTAATGCACTCTCGGATCTTCGGGTGTTTCGAGCGTTAGGGTTAGGGTTAGGGTTAGGGTTAGGGTTAGGGTTAGGGTTAGGGTTAGGGTTAGGGTTAGGGTTAGGGTTAGGGTTAGGGGTTAGGGGTTAGGGGTTAGGGGTTAGGGGTAGGGTTAGGGTTAGGGTTAGGGTTAGGGTTAGGGTTAGGGTTAGGGTTAGGGTTAGGGTTAGGGTTAGGGTTAGGGTTAGGGGTTAGGGGTTAGGGGTTAGGGTTAGGGTTAGGGTTAGGGTTAGGGTTAGGGTTAGGGTTAGGGTTAGGGTTAGGGTTAGGGTTAGGGTTAGGGTTAGGGTTAGGGTTAGGGTTAGGGTTAGGGTTAGGGTTAGGGTTAGGGTTAGGGTTAGGGTTAGGGTTAGGGTTAGGGTTAGGGTTAGGGTTAGGGTTAGGGTTAGGGTTAGGGTTAGGGTTAGGGTTAGGGTTAGGGTTAGGGTTAGGGTTAGGGTTAGGGTTAGGGTTAGGGTTAGGGTTAGGGTTAGGGTTAGGGTTAGGGTTAGGGTTAGGGTTAGGGTTAGGGTTAGGGTTAGGGTTAGGGTTAGGGTTAGGTTGAAATTATGCGGGCAGTGGGCTAAAAAGCCCTCTTGTGATTTCTGATCTCCCCACTTGAGATTCTGTTTCACATCACCCTGCCACTTTGATCTGGCCCACGCCTTCATTAACCAGGTCCCACACTTGCCCTTGTTGAATCCTACCCCTCTCAGAATATCAAAAGTTAATCGGGGAATGCCTAGGGTTTGTGGGGGTGTATGCCCCCCTTGGAAGTTGCCTAGGGTTTATGGGGGTGACTACCCCTCTTGGAATTTGCCTATTTATGGGGGTGTATGCCCCTTTTGGACTTTAGGATTAGGTTTAAGTGTAGGGCTGGTGGATCTATATGTTTAGCTGGCAAAGGTTAGTCTGCAGAATTTAAAGTCTGAGCTCCTAAGCCAGCTGCTTGTATAGGAAAATCGAAACCTCTCATTATCATGTGCCAGGACACATCATCAGTAATGCACTCTCGGATCTTCGGGTGTTTCGAGCCTTTACATTAGACACCCTCCCCGAGCCGGCTCCGTCAAGTTGATCAAGCTTGCCGTGTGTATTACCCCTGGACCAGACAATGAAAGGCGACACCTCCCCTGAAATGGCTTAAACCAAGCCAATCACGCTTGGCGTATGTACTACCCCCTAGACCAGACAACGAAAGGCACAAAATTGTACAGGTCATACTACTTCTAAGGGTTTAATTCCAGGGCGGCCTAGCTCCTTGGGCCTCACTCAGGCCATGCGGAGAATCTGTAGGCCTACTTCTTAATTCCCTTAGGTAGTTGGGACTATTTTTCCAGAATTTTCACATAATGAAAGTTCTGGACTATTTTTAACCTGACCGTGGTTAAGAAGGAATCCCCAGGGACACTAACCAGAGTTACCCACTCGCCCACGTGGCAGGTATCGATCCACACAACCTCTCCTATCCTTGCCTTTCCACATCATTAAGACAATAATGTAAGTAAGACAATAAATAAAAGAATAATGTTCCTACTGCTTATCTTGCGTCTGCGATTTCGACTCCAACCAATTGCCTTCAAAAAAGCGTGATTCCCGACCGGAAGGTCCAACTCGACTCTCGTCCGTCACTCGGGTCTTCTGTGGAGTCTCTAAACCCAGACAGTACTGCTATCCAGTTAAAACATCCCTCACCTTCTTCCCCCCGCAGGGCCTCTTTTAACTAATGTGATACTAAAACCTAATTGTCCACCTACTGCAAACCTGGCTGTTGCTAGGAGACCGGCTCACCTCAGCCCTTAAAGGTACATTAGCTGCTAATTGGTGAACCTCTCCATTCTTTTAACTATGAATTTTTTAACACCCGATAGGTGAAATAAAATATCTGGGTTTTCTTATTGGCCGTTCTGGGGCCGGGAGAATGAAGAGCGTGTCACTGATAGGTTAGGTTGAAATTATGCGGGCAGTGGGCTAAAAAGCCCTCTTGTGATTTCTGATCTCCCCACTTGAGATTCTGTTTCACATCACCCTGCCACTTTGATCTGGCCCACGCCTTCATTAACCAGGTCCCACACTTGCCCTTGTTGAATCCTACCCCTCTCAGAATATCAAAAGTTAATCGGGGAATGCCTAGGGTTTGTGGGGGTGTATGCCCCCCTTGGAAGTTGCCTAGGGTTTATGGGGGTGACTACCCCTCTTGGAATTTGCCTATTTATGGGGGTGTATGCCCCTTTTGGACTTTAGGATTAGGTTTAAGTGTAGGGCTGGTGGATCTATATGTTTAGCTGGCAAAGGTTAGTCTGCAGAATTTAAAGTCTGAGCTCCTAAGCCAGCTGCTTGTATAGGAAAATCGAAACCTCTCATTATCATGTGCCAGGACACATCATCAGTAATGCACTCTCGGATCTTCGGGTGTTTCGAGCCTTTACATTAGACACCCTCCCCGAGCCGGCTCCGTCAAGTTGATCAAGCTTGCCGTGTGTATTACCCCTGGACCAGACAATGAAAGGCGACACCTCCCCTGAAATGGCTTAAACCAAGCCAATCACGCTTGGCGTATGTACTACCCCCTAGACCAGACAACGAAAGGCACAAAATTGTACAGGTCATACTACTTCTAAGGGTTTAATTCCAGGGCGGCCTAGCTCCTTGGGCCTCACTCAGGCCATGCGGAGAATCTGTAGGCCTACTTCTTAATTCCCTTAGGTAGTTGGGACTATTTTTCCAGAATTTTCACATAATGAAAGTTCTGGACTATTTTTAACCTGACCGTGGTTAAGAAGGAATCCCCAGGGACACTAACCAGAGTTACCCACTCGCCCACGTGGCAGGTATCGATCCACACAACCTCTCCTATCCTTGCCTTTCCACATCATTAAGACAATAATGTAAGTAAGACAATAAATAAAAGAATAATGTTCCTACTGCTTATCTTGCGTCTGCGATTTCGACTCCAACCAATTGCCTTCAAAAAAGCGTGATTCCCGACCGGAAGGTCCAACTCGACTCTCGTCCGTCACTCGGGTCTTCTGTGGAGTCTCTAAACCCAGACAGTACTGCTATCCAGTTAAAACATCCCTCACCTTCTTCCCCCCGCAGGGCCTCTTTTAACTAATGTGATACTAAAACCTAATTGTCCACCTACTGCAAACCTGGCTGTTGCTAGGAGACCGGCTCACCTCAGCCCTTAAAGGTACATTAGCTGCTAATTGGTGAACCTCTCCATTCTTTTAACTATGAATTTTTTAACACCCGATAGGTGAAATAAAATATCTGGGTTTTCTTATTGGCCGTTCTGGGGCCGGGAGAATGAAGAGCGTGTCACTGATAGGTTAGGTTGAAATTATGCGGGCAGTGGGCTAAAAAGCCCTCTTGTGATTTCTGATCTCCCCACTTGAGATTCTGTTTCACATCACCCTGCCACTTTGATCTGGCCCACGCCTTCATTAACCAGGTCCCACACTTGCCCTTGTTGAATCCTACCCCTCTCAGAATATCAAAAGTTAATCGGGGAATGCCTAGGGTTTGTGGGGGTGTATGCCCCCCTTGGAAGTTGCCTAGGGTTTATGGGGGTGACTACCCCTCTTGGAATTTGCCTATTTATGGGGGTGTATGCCCCTTTTGGGTTAGGGTTAGGGTTAGGGTTAGGGTTAGGGTTAGGGTTAGGGTTAGGGTTAGGGTTAGGGTTAGGGTTAGGGTTAGGGTTAGGGTTAGGGTTAGGGTTAGGGTTAGGGTTAGGGTTAGGGTTAGGGTTAGGGTTAGGGTTAGGGTTAGGGTTAGGGTTAGGGTTAGGGTTAGGGTTAGGGTTAGGGTTAGGGCCCGCATTAGGGTTAGGGTTAGGGTTAGGGTTAGGGTTAGGGTTAGGGTTAGGGTTAGGGTTAGGGTTAGGGTTAGGGTTAGGTTGAAATTATGCGGGCAGTGGGCTAAAAAGCCCTCTTGTGATTTCTGATCTCCCCACTTGAGATTCTGTTTCACATCACCCTGCCACTTTGATCTGGCCCACGCCTTCATTAACCAGGTCCCACACTTGCCCTTGTTGAATCCTACCCCTCTCAGAATATCAAAAGTTAATCGGGGAATGCCTAGGGTTTGTGGGGGTGTATGCCCCCCTTGGAAGTTGCCTAGGGTTTATGGGGGTGACTACCCCTCTTGGAATTTGCCTATTTATGGGGGTGTATGCCCCTTTTGGACTTTAGGATTAGGTTTAAGTGTAGGGCTGGTGGATCTATATGTTTAGCTGGCAAAGGTTAGTCTGCAGAATTTAAAGTCTGAGCTCCTAAGCCAGCTGCTTGTATAGGAAAATCGAAACCTCTCATTGTCATGTGCCAGGACACATCATCAGTAATGCACTCTCGGATCTTCGGGTGTTTCGAGCCTTTACATTAGACACCCTCCTCGAGCCGGCTCCGTCAAGTTGATCAAGCTTGCCGTGTGTATTACCCCTGGACCAGACAATGAAAGGCGACACCTCCCCTGAAATGGCTTAAACCAAGCCAATCACGCTTGGCGTATGTACTACCCCCTAGACCAGACAACGAAAGGCACAAAATTGTACAGGTCATACTACTTCTAAGGGTTTAATTCCAGGGCGGCCTAGCTCCTTGGGCCTCACTCAGGCCATGCGGAGAATCTGTAGGCCTACTTCTTAATTCCCTTAGGTAGTTGGGACTATTTTTCCAGAATTTTCACATAATGAAAGTTCTGGACTATTTTTAACCTGACCGTGGTTAAGAAGGAATCCCCAGGGACACTAACCAGAGTTACCCACTCGCCCACGTGGCAGGTATCGATCCACACAACCTCTCCTATCTTTGCCTTTCCACATCATTAAGACAATAATGTAAGTAAGACAATAAATAAAAGAATAATGTTCCTACTGCTTATCTTGCGTCTGCGATTTCGACTCCAACCAATTGCCTTCAAAAAAGCGTGATTCCCGACCGGAAGGTCCAACTCGACTCTCGTCCGTCACTCGGGTCTTCTGTGGAGTCTCTAAACCCAGACCGTACTGCTATCCAGTTAAAACATCCCTCACCTTCTTCCCCCCGCAGGGCCTCTTTTAACTAATGTGATACTAAAACCTAATTGTCCACCTACTGCAAACCTGGCTGTTGCTAGGAGACCGGCTCACCTCAGCCCTTAAAGGTACATTAGCTGCTAATTGGTGAACCTCTCCATTCTTTTAACTATGAATTTTTTAACACCCGATAGGTGAAATAAAATATCTGGGTTTTCTTATTGGCCTTTCTGGGGCCGGGAGAATGAAGAGCGTGTCACTGATAGGTTAGGTTGAAATTATGCGGGCAGTGGGCTAAAAAGCCCTCTTGTGATTTCTGATCTCCCCACTTGAGATTCTGTTTCACATCACCCTGCCACTTTGATCTGGCCCACGCCTTCATTAACCAGGTCCCACACTTGCCCTTGTTGAATCCTACCCCTCTCAGAATATCAAAAGTTAATCGGGGAATGCCTAGGGTTTGTGGGGGTGTATGCCCCCCTTGGAAGTTGCCTAGGGTTTATGGGGGTGACTACCCCTCTTGGAATTTGCCTATTTATGGGGGTGTATGCCCCTTTTGGACTTTAGGATTAGGTTTAAGTGTAGGGCTGGTGGATCTATATGTTTAGCTGGCAAAGGTTAGTCTGCAGAATTTAAAGTCTGAGCTCCTAAGCCAGCTGCTTGTATAGGAAAATCGAAACCTCTCATTGTCATGTGCCAGGACACATCATCAGTAATGCACTCTCGGATCTTCGGGTGTTTCGAGCCTTTACATTAGACACCCTCCTCGAGCCGGCTCCGTCAAGTTGATCAAGCTTGCCGTGTGTATTACCCCTGGACCAGACAATGAAAGGCGACACCTCCCCTGAAATGGCTTAAACCAAGCCAATCACGCTTGGCGTATGTACTACCCCCTAGACCAGACAACGAAAGGCACAAAATTGTACAGGTCATACTACTTCTAAGGGTTTAATTCCAGGGCGGCCTAGCTCCTTGGGCCTCACTCAGGCCATGCGGAGAATCTGTAGGCCTACTTCTTAATTCCCTTAGGTAGTTGGGACTATTTTTCCAGAATTTTCACATAATGAAAGTTCTGGACTATTTTTAACCTGACCGTGGTTAAGAAGGAATCCCCAGGGACACTAACCAGAGTTACCCACTCGCCCACGTGGCAGGTATCGATCCACACAACCTCTCCTATCTTTGCCTTTCCACATCATTAAGACAATAATGTAAGTAAGACAATAAATAAAAGAATAATGTTCCTACTGCTTATCTTGCGTCTGCGATTTCGACTCCAACCAATTGCCTTCAAAAAAGCGTGATTCCCGACCGGAAGGTCCAACTCGACTCTCGTCCGTCACTCGGGTCTTCTGTGGAGTCTCTAAACCCAGACCGTACTGCTATCCAGTTAAAACATCCCTCACCTTCTTCCCCCCGCAGGGCCTCTTTTAACTAATGTGATACTAAAACCTAATTGTCCACCTACTGCAAACCTGGCTGTTGCTAGGAGACCGGCTCACCTCAGCCCTTAAAGGTACATTAGCTGCTAATTGGTGAACCTCTCCATTCTTTTAACTATGAATTTTTTAACACCCGATAGGTGAAATAAAATATCTGGGTTTTCTTATTGGCCTTTCTGGGGCCGGGAGAATGAAGAGCGTGTCACTGATAGGTTAGGTTGAAATTATGCGGGCAGTGGGCTAAAAAGCCCTCTTGTGATTTCTGATCTCCCCACTTGAGATTCTGTTTCACATCACCCTGCCACTTTGATCTGGCCCACGCCTTCATTAACCAGGTCCCACACTTGCCCTTGTTGAATCCTACCCCTCTCAGAATATCAAAAGTTAATCGGGGAATGCCTAGGGTTTGTGGGGGTGTATGCCCCCCTTGGAAGTTGCCTAGGGTTTATGGGGGTGACTACCCCTCTTGGAATTTGCCTATTTATGGGGGTGTATGCCCCTTTTGGACTTTAGGATTAGGTTTAAGTGTAGGGCTGGTGGATCTATATGTTTAGCTGGCAAAGGTTAGTCTGCAGAATTTAAAGTCTGAGCTCCTAAGCCAGCTGCTTGTATAGGAAAATCGAAACCTCTCATTGTCATGTGCCAGGACACATCATCAGTAATGCACTCTCGGATCTTCGGGTGTTTCGAGCCTTTACATTAGACACCCTCCTCGAGCCGGCTCCGTCAAGTTGATCAAGCTTGCCGTGTGTATTACCCCTGGACCAGACAATGAAAGGCGACACCTCCCCTGAAATGGCTTAAACCAAGCCAATCACGCTTGGCGTATGTACTACCCCCTAGACCAGACAACGAAAGGCACAAAATTGTACAGGTCATACTACTTCTAAGGGTTTAATTCCAGGGCGGCCTAGCTCCTTGGGCCTCACTCAGGCCATGCGGAGAATCTGTAGGCCTACTTCTTAATTCCCTTAGGTAGTTGGGACTATTTTTCCAGAATTTTCACATAATGAAAGTTCTGGACTATTTTTAACCTGACCGTGGTTAAGAAGGAATCCCCAGGGACACTAACCAGAGTTACCCACTCGCCCACGTGGCAGGTATCGATCCACACAACCTCTCCTATCTTTGCCTTTCCACATCATTAAGACAATAATGTAAGTAAGACAATAAATAAAAGAATAATGTTCCTACTGCTTATCTTGCGTCTGCGATTTCGACTCCAACCAATTGCCTTCAAAAAAGCGTGATTCCCGACCGGAAGGTCCAACTCGACTCTCGTCCGTCACTCGGGTCTTCTGTGGAGTCTCTAAACCCAGACCGTACTGCTATCCAGTTAAAACATCCCTCACCTTCTTCCCCCCGCAGGGCCTCTTTTAACTAATGTGATACTAAAACCTAATTGTCCACCTACTGCAAACCTGGCTGTTGCTAGGAGACCGGCTCACCTCAGCCCTTAAAGGTACATTAGCTGCTAATTGGTGAACCTCTCCATTCTTTTAACTATGAATTTTTTAACACCCGATAGGTGAAATAAAATATCTGGGTTTTCTTATTGGCCTTTCTGGGGCCGGGAGAATGAAGAGCGTGTCACTGATAGGTTAGGTTGAAATTATGCGGGCAGTGGGCTAAAAAGCCCTCTTGTGATTTCTGATCTCCCCACTTGAGATTCTGTTTCACATCACCCTGCCACTTTGATCTGGCCCACGCCTTCATTAACCAGGTCCCACACTTGCCCTTGTTGAATCCTACCCCTCTCAGAATATCAAAAGTTAATCGGGGAATGCCTAGGGTTTGTGGGGGTGTATGCCCCCCTTGGAAGTTGCCTAGGGTTTATGGGGGTGACTACCCCTCTTGGAATTTGCCTATTTATGGGGGTGTATGCCCCTTTTGGACTTTAGGATTAGGTTTAAGTGTAGGGCTGGTGGATCTATATGTTTAGCTGGCAAAGGTTAGTCTGCAGAATTTAAAGTCTGAGCTCCTAAGCCAGCTGCTTGTATAGGAAAATCGAAACCTCTCATTGTCATGTGCCAGGACACATCATCAGTAATGCACTCTCGGATCTTCGGGTGTTTCGAGCCTTTACATTAGACACCCTCCTCGAGCCGGCTCCGTCAAGTTGATCAAGCTTGCCGTGTGTATTACCCCTGGACCAGACAATGAAAGGCGACACCTCCCCTGAAATGGCTTAAACCAAGCCAATCACGCTTGGCGTATGTACTACCCCCTAGACCAGACAACGAAAGGCACAAAATTGTACAGGTCATACTACTTCTAAGGGTTTAATTCCAGGGCGGCCTAGCTCCTTGGGCCTCACTCAGGCCATGCGGAGAATCTGTAGGCCTACTTCTTAATTCCCTTAGGTAGTTGGGACTATTTTTCCAGAATTTTCACATAATGAAAGTTCTGGACTATTTTTAACCTGACCGTGGTTAAGAAGGAATCCCCAGGGACACTAACCAGAGTTACCCACTCGCCCACGTGGCAGGTATCGATCCACACAACCTCTCCTATCTTTGCCTTTCCACATCATTAAGACAATAATGTAAGTAAGACAATAAATAAAAGAATAATGTTCCTACTGCTTATCTTGCGTCTGCGATTTCGACTCCAACCAATTGCCTTCAAAAAAGCGTGATTCCCGACCGGAAGGTCCAACTCGACTCTCGTCCGTCACTCGGGTCTTCTGTGGAGTCTCTAAACCCAGACCGTACTGCTATCCAGTTAAAACATCCCTCACCTTCTTCCCCCCGCAGGGCCTCTTTTAACTAATGTGATACTAAAACCTAATTGTCCACCTACTGCAAACCTGGCTGTTGCTAGGAGACCGGCTCACCTCAGCCCTTAAAGGTACATTAGCTGCTAATTGGTGAACCTCTCCATTCTTTTAACTATGAATTTTTTAACACCCGATAGGTGAAATAAAATATCTGGGTTTTCTTATTGGCCTTTCTGGGGCCGGGAGAATGAAGAGCGTGTCACTGATAGGTTAGGTTGAAATTATGCGGGCAGTGGGCTAAAAAGCCCTCTTGTGATTTCTGATCTCCCCACTTGAGATTCTGTTTCACATCACCCTGCCACTTTGATCTGGCCCACGCCTTCATTAACCAGGTCCCACACTTGCCCTTGTTGAATCCTACCCCTCTCAGAATATCAAAAGTTAATCGGGGAATGCCTAGGGTTTGTGGGGGTGTATGCCCCCCTTGGAAGTTGCCTAGGGTTTATGGGGGTGACTACCCCTCTTGGAATTTGCCTATTTATGGGGGTGTATGCCCCTTTTGGACTTTAGGATTAGGTTTAAGTGTAGGGCTGGTGGATCTATATGTTTAGCTGGCAAAGGTTAGTCTGCAGAATTTAAAGTCTGAGCTCCTAAGCCAGCTGCTTGTATAGGAAAATCGAAACCTCTCATTGTCATGTGCCAGGACACATCATCAGTAATGCACTCTCGGATCTTCGGGTGTTTCGAGCCTTTACATTAGACACCCTCCTCGAGCCGGCTCCGTCAAGTTGATCAAGCTTGCCGTGTGTATTACCCCTGGACCAGACAATGAAAGGCGACACCTCCCCTGAAATGGCTTAAACCAAGCCAATCACGCTTGGCGTATGTACTACCCCCTAGACCAGACAACGAAAGGCACAAAATTGTACAGGTCATACTACTTCTAAGGGTTTAATTCCAGGGCGGCCTAGCTCCTTGGGCCTCACTCAGGCCATGCGGAGAATCTGTAGGCCTACTTCTTAATTCCCTTAGGTAGTTGGGACTATTTTTCCAGAATTTTCACATAATGAAAGTTCTGGACTATTTTTAACCTGACCGTGGTTAAGAAGGAATCCCCAGGGACACTAACCAGAGTTACCCACTCGCCCACGTGGCAGGTATCGATCCACACAACCTCTCCTATCTTTGCCTTTCCACATCATTAAGACAATAATGTAAGTAAGACAATAAATAAAAGAATAATGTTCCTACTGCTTATCTTGCGTCTGCGATTTCGACTCCAACCAATTGCCTTCAAAAAAGCGTGATTCCCGACCGGAAGGTCCAACTCGACTCTCGTCCGTCACTCGGGTCTTCTGTGGAGTCTCTAAACCCAGACCGTACTGCTATCCAGTTAAAACATCCCTCACCTTCTTCCCCCCGCAGGGCCTCTTTTAACTAATGTGATACTAAAACCTAATTGTCCACCTACTGCAAACCTGGCTGTTGCTAGGAGACCGGCTCACCTCAGCCCTTAAAGGTACATTAGCTGCTAATTGGTGAACCTCTCCATTCTTTTAACTATGAATTTTTTAACACCCGATAGGTGAAATAAAATATCTGGGTTTTCTTATTGGCCTTTCTGGGGCCGGGAGAATGAAGAGCGTGTCACTGATAGGTTAGGTTGAAATTATGCGGGCAGTGGGCTAAAAAGCCCTCTTGTGATTTCTGATCTCCCCACTTGAGATTCTGTTTCACATCACCCTGCCACTTTGATCTGGCCCACGCCTTCATTAACCAGGTCCCACACTTGCCCTTGTTGAATCCTACCCCTCTCAGAATATCAAAAGTTAATCGGGGAATGCCTAGGGTTTGTGGGGGTGTATGCCCCCCTTGGAAGTTGCCTAGGGTTTATGGGGGTGACTACCCCTCTTGGAATTTGCCTATTTATGGGGGTGTATGCCCCTTTTGGACTTTAGGATTAGGTTTAAGTGTAGGGCTGGTGGATCTATATGTTTAGCTGGCAAAGGTTAGTCTGCAGAATTTAAAGTCTGAGCTCCTAAGCCAGCTGCTTGTATAGGAAAATCGAAACCTCTCATTGTCATGTGCCAGGACACATCATCAGTAATGCACTCTCGGATCTTCGGGTGTTTCGAGCCTTTACATTAGACACCCTCCTCGAGCCGGCTCCGTCAAGTTGATCAAGCTTGCCGTGTGTATTACCCCTGGACCAGACAATGAAAGGCGACACCTCCCCTGAAATGGCTTAAACCAAGCCAATCACGCTTGGCGTATGTACTACCCCCTAGACCAGACAACGAAAGGCACAAAATTGTACAGGTCATACTACTTCTAAGGGTTTAATTCCAGGGCGGCCTAGCTCCTTGGGCCTCACTCAGGCCATGCGGAGAATCTGTAGGCCTACTTCTTAATTCCCTTAGGTAGTTGGGACTATTTTTCCAGAATTTTCACATAATGAAAGTTCTGGACTATTTTTAACCTGACCGTGGTTAAGAAGGAATCCCCAGGGACACTAACCAGAGTTACCCACTCGCCCACGTGGCAGGTATCGATCCACACAACCTCTCCTATCTTTGCCTTTCCACATCATTAAGACAATAATGTAAGTAAGACAATAAATAAAAGAATAATGTTCCTACTGCTTATCTTGCGTCTGCGATTTCGACTCCAACCAATTGCCTTCAAAAAAGCGTGATTCCCGACCGGAAGGTCCAACTCGACTCTCGTCCGTCACTCGGGTCTTCTGTGGAGTCTCTAAACCCAGACCGTACTGCTATCCAGTTAAAACATCCCTCACCTTCTTCCCCCCGCAGGGCCTCTTTTAACTAATGTGATACTAAAACCTAATTGTCCACCTACTGCAAACCTGGCTGTTGCTAGGAGACCGGCTCACCTCAGCCCTTAAAGGTACATTAGCTGCTAATTGGTGAACCTCTCCATTCTTTTAACTATGAATTTTTTAACACCCGATAGGTGAAATAAAATATCTGGGTTTTCTTATTGGCCTTTCTGGGGCCGGGAGAATGAAGAGCGTGTCACTGATAGGTTAGGTTGAAATTATGCGGGCAGTGGGCTAAAAAGCCCTCTTGTGATTTCTGATCTCCCCACTTGAGATTCTGTTTCACATCACCCTGCCACTTTGATCTGGCCCACGCCTTCATTAACCAGGTCCCACACTTGCCCTTGTTGAATCCTACCCCTCTCAGAATATCAAAAGTTAATCGGGGAATGCCTAGGGTTTGTGGGGGTGTATGCCCCCCTTGGAAGTTGCCTAGGGTTTATGGGGGTGACTACCCCTCTTGGAATTTGCCTATTTATGGGGGTGTATGCCCCTTTTGGACTTTAGGATTAGGTTTAAGTGTAGGGCTGGTGGATCTATATGTTTAGCTGGCAAAGGTTAGTCTGCAGAATTTAAAGTCTGAGCTCCTAAGCCAGCTGCTTGTATAGGAAAATCGAAACCTCTCATTGTCATGTGCCAGGACACATCATCAGTAATGCACTCTCGGATCTTCGGGTGTTTCGAGCCTTTACATTAGACACCCTCCTCGAGCCGGCTCCGTCAAGTTGATCAAGCTTGCCGTGTGTATTACCCCTGGACCAGACAATGAAAGGCGACACCTCCCCTGAAATGGCTTAAACCAAGCCAATCACGCTTGGCGTATGTACTACCCCCTAGACCAGACAACGAAAGGCACAAAATTGTACAGGTCATACTACTTCTAAGGGTTTAATTCCAGGGCGGCCTAGCTCCTTGGGCCTCACTCAGGCCATGCGGAGAATCTGTAGGCCTACTTCTTAATTCCCTTAGGTAGTTGGGACTATTTTTCCAGAATTTTCACATAATGAAAGTTCTGGACTATTTTTAACCTGACCGTGGTTAAGAAGGAATCCCCAGGGACACTAACCAGAGTTACCCACTCGCCCACGTGGCAGGTATCGATCCACACAACCTCTCCTATCTTTGCCTTTCCACATCATTAAGACAATAATGTAAGTAAGACAATAAATAAAAGAATAATGTTCCTACTGCTTATCTTGCGTCTGCGATTTCGACTCCAACCAATTGCCTTCAAAAAAGCGTGATTCCCGACCGGAAGGTCCAACTCGACTCTCGTCCGTCACTCGGGTCTTCTGTGGAGTCTCTAAACCCAGACCGTACTGCTATCCAGTTAAAACATCCCTCACCTTCTTCCCCCCGCAGGGCCTCTTTTAACTAATGTGATACTAAAACCTAATTGTCCACCTACTGCAAACCTGGCTGTTGCTAGGAGACCGGCTCACCTCAGCCCTTAAAGGTACATTAGCTGCTAATTGGTGAACCTCTCCATTCTTTTAACTATGAATTTTTTAACACCCGATAGGTGAAATAAAATATCTGGGTTTTCTTATTGGCCTTTCTGGGGCCGGGAGAATGAAGAGCGTGTCACTGATAGGTTAGGTTGAAATTATGCGGGCAGTGGGCTAAAAAGCCCTCTTGTGATTTCTGATCTCCCCACTTGAGATTCTGTTTCACATCACCCTGCCACTTTGATCTGGCCCACGCCTTCATTAACCAGGTCCCACACTTGCCCTTGTTGAATCCTACCCCTCTCAGAATATCAAAAGTTAATCGGGGAATGCCTAGGGTTTGTGGGGGTGTATGCCCCCCTTGGAAGTTGCCTAGGGTTTATGGGGGTGACTACCCCTCTTGGAATTTGCCTATTTATGGGGGTGTATGCCCCTTTTGGACTTTAGGATTAGGTTTAAGTGTAGGGCTGGTGGATCTATATGTTTAGCTGGCAAAGGTTAGTCTGCAGAATTTAAAGTCTGAGCTCCTAAGCCAGCTGCTTGTATAGGAAAATCGAAACCTCTCATTGTCATGTGCCAGGACACATCATCAGTAATGCACTCTCGGATCTTCGGGTGTTTCGAGCCTTTACATTAGACACCCTCCTCGAGCCGGCTCCGTCAAGTTGATCAAGCTTGCCGTGTGTATTACCCCTGGACCAGACAATGAAAGGCGACACCTCCCCTGAAATGGCTTAAACCAAGCCAATCACGCTTGGCGTATGTACTACCCCCTAGACCAGACAACGAAAGGCACAAAATTGTACAGGTCATACTACTTCTAAGGGTTTAATTCCAGGGCGGCCTAGCTCCTTGGGCCTCACTCAGGCCATGCGGAGAATCTGTAGGCCTACTTCTTAATTCCCTTAGGTAGTTGGGACTATTTTTCCAGAATTTTCACATAATGAAAGTTCTGGACTATTTTTAACCTGACCGTGGTTAAGAAGGAATCCCCAGGGACACTAACCAGAGTTACCCACTCGCCCACGTGGCAGGTATCGATCCACACAACCTCTCCTATCTTTGCCTTTCCACATCATTAAGACAATAATGTAAGTAAGACAATAAATAAAAGAATAATGTTCCTACTGCTTATCTTGCGTCTGCGATTTCGACTCCAACCAATTGCCTTCAAAAAAGCGTGATTCCCGACCGGAAGGTCCAACTCGACTCTCGTCCGTCACTCGGGTCTTCTGTGGAGTCTCTAAACCCAGACCGTACTGCTATCCAGTTAAAACATCCCTCACCTTCTTCCCCCCGCAGGGCCTCTTTTAACTAATGTGATACTAAAACCTAATTGTCCACCTACTGCAAACCTGGCTGTTGCTAGGAGACCGGCTCACCTCAGCCCTTAAAGGTACATTAGCTGCTAATTGGTGAACCTCTCCATTCTTTTAACTATGAATTTTTTAACACCCGATAGGTGAAATAAAATATCTGGGTTTTCTTATTGGCCTTTCTGGGGCCGGGAGAATGAAGAGCGTGTCACTGATAGGTTAGGTTGAAATTATGCGGGCAGTGGGCTAAAAAGCCCTCTTGTGATTTCTGATCTCCCCACTTGAGATTCTGTTTCACATCACCCTGCCACTTTGATCTGGCCCACGCCTTCATTAACCAGGTCCCACACTTGCCCTTGTTGAATCCTACCCCTCTCAGAATATCAAAAGTTAATCGGGGAATGCCTAGGGTTTGTGGGGGTGTATGCCCCCCTTGGAAGTTGCCTAGGGTTTATGGGGGTGACTACCCCTCTTGGAATTTGCCTATTTATGGGGGTGTATGCCCCTTTTGGACTTTAGGATTAGGTTTAAGTGTAGGGCTGGTGGATCTATATGTTTAGCTGGCAAAGGTTAGTCTGCAGAATTTAAAGTCTGAGCTCCTAAGCCAGCTGCTTGTATAGGAAAATCGAAACCTCTCATTGTCATGTGCCAGGACACATCATCAGTAATGCACTCTCGGATCTTCGGGTGTTTCGAGCCTTTACATTAGACACCCTCCTCGAGCCGGCTCCGTCAAGTTGATCAAGCTTGCCGTGTGTATTACCCCTGGACCAGACAATGAAAGGCGACACCTCCCCTGAAATGGCTTAAACCAAGCCAATCACGCTTGGCGTATGTACTACCCCCTAGACCAGACAACGAAAGGCACAAAATTGTACAGGTCATACTACTTCTAAGGGTTTAATTCCAGGGCGGCCTAGCTCCTTGGGCCTCACTCAGGCCATGCGGAGAATCTGTAGGCCTACTTCTTAATTCCCTTAGGTAGTTGGGACTATTTTTCCAGAATTTTCACATAATGAAAGTTCTGGACTATTTTTAACCTGACCGTGGTTAAGAAGGAATCCCCAGGGACACTAACCAGAGTTACCCACTCGCCCACGTGGCAGGTATCGATCCACACAACCTCTCCTATCTTTGCCTTTCCACATCATTAAGACAATAATGTAAGTAAGACAATAAATAAAAGAATAATGTTCCTACTGCTTATCTTGCGTCTGCGATTTCGACTCCAACCAATTGCCTTCAAAAAAGCGTGATTCCCGACCGGAAGGTCCAACTCGACTCTCGTCCGTCACTCGGGTCTTCTGTGGAGTCTCTAAACCCAGACCGTACTGCTATCCAGTTAAAACATCCCTCACCTTCTTCCCCCCGCAGGGCCTCTTTTAACTAATGTGATACTAAAACCTAATTGTCCACCTACTGCAAACCTGGCTGTTGCTAGGAGACCGGCTCACCTCAGCCCTTAAAGGTACATTAGCTGCTAATTGGTGAACCTCTCCATTCTTTTAACTATGAATTTTTTAACACCCGATAGGTGAAATAAAATATCTGGGTTTTCTTATTGGCCTTTCTGGGGCCGGGAGAATGAAGAGCGTGTCACTGATAGGTTAGGTTGAAATTATGCGGGCAGTGGGCTAAAAAGCCCTCTTGTGATTTCTGATCTCCCCACTTGAGATTCTGTTTCACATCACCCTGCCACTTTGATCTGGCCCACGCCTTCATTAACCAGGTCCCACACTTGCCCTTGTTGAATCCTACCCCTCTCAGAATATCAAAAGTTAATCGGGGAATGCCTAGGGTTTGTGGGGGTGTATGCCCCCCTTGGAAGTTGCCTAGGGTTTATGGGGGTGACTACCCCTCTTGGAATTTGCCTATTTATGGGGGTGTATGCCCCTTTTGGACTTTAGGATTAGGTTTAAGTGTAGGGCTGGTGGATCTATATGTTTAGCTGGCAAAGGTTAGTCTGCAGAATTTAAAGTCTGAGCTCCTAAGCCAGCTGCTTGTATAGGAAAATCGAAACCTCTCATTGTCATGTGCCAGGACACATCATCAGTAATGCACTCTCGGATCTTCGGGTGTTTCGAGCCTTTACATTAGACACCCTCCTCGAGCCGGCTCCGTCAAGTTGATCAAGCTTGCCGTGTGTATTACCCCTGGACCAGACAATGAAAGGCGACACCTCCCCTGAAATGGCTTAAACCAAGCCAATCACGCTTGGCGTATGTACTACCCCCTAGACCAGACAACGAAAGGCACAAAATTGTACAGGTCATACTACTTCTAAGGGTTTAATTCCAGGGCGGCCTAGCTCCTTGGGCCTCACTCAGGCCATGCGGAGAATCTGTAGGCCTACTTCTTAATTCCCTTAGGTAGTTGGGACTATTTTTCCAGAATTTTCACATAATGAAAGTTCTGGACTATTTTTAACCTGACCGTGGTTAAGAAGGAATCCCCAGGGACACTAACCAGAGTTACCCACTCGCCCACGTGGCAGGTATCGATCCACACAACCTCTCCTATCTTTGCCTTTCCACATCATTAAGACAATAATGTAAGTAAGACAATAAATAAAAGAATAATGTTCCTACTGCTTATCTTGCGTCTGCGATTTCGACTCCAACCAATTGCCTTCAAAAAAGCGTGATTCCCGACCGGAAGGTCCAACTCGACTCTCGTCCGTCACTCGGGTCTTCTGTGGAGTCTCTAAACCCAGACCGTACTGCTATCCAGTTAAAACATCCCTCACCTTCTTCCCCCCGCAGGGCCTCTTTTAACTAATGTGATACTAAAACCTAATTGTCCACCTACTGCAAACCTGGCTGTTGCTAGGAGACCGGCTCACCTCAGCCCTTAAAGGTACATTAGCTGCTAATTGGTGAACCTCTCCATTCTTTTAACTATGAATTTTTTAACACCCGATAGGTGAAATAAAATATCTGGGTTTTCTTATTGGCCTTTCTGGGGCCGGGAGAATGAAGAGCGTGTCACTGATAGGTTAGGTTGAAATTATGCGGGCAGTGGGCTAAAAAGCCCTCTTGTGATTTCTGATCTCCCCACTTGAGATTCTGTTTCACATCACCCTGCCACTTTGATCTGGCCCACGCCTTCATTAACCAGGTCCCACACTTGCCCTTGTTGAATCCTACCCCTCTCAGAATATCAAAAGTTAATCGGGGAATGCCTAGGGTTTGTGGGGGTGTATGCCCCCCTTGGAAGTTGCCTAGGGTTTATGGGGGTGACTACCCCTCTTGGAATTTGCCTATTTATGGGGGTGTATGCCCCTTTTGGACTTTAGGATTAGGTTTAAGTGTAGGGCTGGTGGATCTATATGTTTAGCTGGCAAAGGTTAGTCTGCAGAATTTAAAGTCTGAGCTCCTAAGCCAGCTGCTTGTATAGGAAAATCGAAACCTCTCATTGTCATGTGCCAGGACACATCATCAGTAATGCACTCTCGGATCTTCGGGTGTTTCGAGCCTTTACATTAGACACCCTCCTCGAGCCGGCTCCGTCAAGTTGATCAAGCTTGCCGTGTGTATTACCCCTGGACCAGACAATGAA
Source organism: Hypanus sabinus (assembly GCF_030144855.1). Taxonomy (NCBI): domain Eukaryota; kingdom Metazoa; phylum Chordata; class Chondrichthyes; order Myliobatiformes; family Dasyatidae; genus Hypanus; species Hypanus sabinus. Next base: position 174,526,495 of record NC_082713.1, read on the forward strand.
AGGCGACACCTCCCCTGAAATGGCTTAAACCAAGCCAATCACGCTTGGCGTATGTACTACCCCCTAGACCAGACAACGAAAGGCACAAAATTGTACAGGTCATACTACTTCTAAGGGTTTAATTCCAGGGCGGCCTAGCTCCTTGGGCCTCACTCAGGCCATGCGGAGAATCTGTAGGCCTACTTCTTAATTCCCTTAGGTAGTTGGGACTATTTTTCCAGAATTTTCACATAATGAAAGTTCTGGACTATTTTTAACCTGACCGTGGTTAAGAAGGAATCCCCAGGGACACTAACCAGAGTTACCCACTCGCCCACGTGGCAGGTATCGATCCACACAACCTCTCCTATCTTTGCCTTTCCACATCATTAAGACAATAATGTAAGTAAGACAATAAATAAAAGAATAATGTTCCTACTGCTTATCTTGCGTCTGCGATTTCGACTCCAACCAATTGCCTTCAAAAAAGCGTGATTCCCGACCGGAAGGTCCAACTCGACTCTCGTCCGTCACTCGGGTCTTCTGTGGAGTCTCTAAACCCAGACCGTACTGCTATCCAGTTAAAACATCCCTCACCTTCTTCCCCCCGCAGGGCCTCTTTTAACTAATGTGATACTAAAACCTAATTGTCCACCTACTGCAAACCTGGCTGTTGCTAGGAGACCGGCTCACCTCAGCCCTTAAAGGTACATTAGCTGCTAATTGGTGAACCTCTCCATTCTTTTAACTATGAATTTTTTAACACCCGATAGGTGAAATAAAATATCTGGGTTTTCTTATTGGCCTTTCTGGGGCCGGGAGAATGAAGAGCGTGTCACTGATAGGTTAGGTTGAAATTATGCGGGCAGTGGGCTAAAAAGCCCTCTTGTGATTTCTGATCTCCCCACTTGAGATTCTGTTTCACATCACCCTGCCACTTTGATCTGGCCCACGCCTTCATTAACCAGGTCCCACACTTGCCCTTGTTGAATCCTACCCCTCTCAGAATATCAAAAGTTAATCGGGGAATGCCTAGGGTTTGTGGGGGTGTATGCCCCCCTTGGAAGTTGCCTAGGGTTTATGGGGGTGACTACCCCTCTTGGAATTTGCCTATTTATGGGGGTGTATGCCCCTTTTGGACTTTAGGATTAGGTTTAAGTGTAGGGCTGGTGGATCTATATGTTTAGCTGGCAAAGGTTAGTCTGCAGAATTTAAAGTCTGAGCTCCTAAGCCAGCTGCTTGTATAGGAAAATCGAAACCTCTCATTGTCATGTGCCAGGACACATCATCAGTAATGCACTCTCGGATCTTCGGGTGTTTCGAGCCTTTACATTAGACACCCTCCTCGAGCCGGCTCCGTCAAGTTGATCAAGCTTGCCGTGTGTATTACCCCTGGACCAGACAATGAAAGGCGACACCTCCCCTGAAATGGCTTAAACCAAGCCAATCACGCTTGGCGTATGTACTACCCCCTAGACCAGACAACGAAAGGCACAAAATTGTACAGGTCATACTACTTCTAAGGGTTTAATTCCAGGGCGGCCTAGCTCCTTGGGCCTCACTCAGGCCATGCGGAGAATCTGTAGGCCTACTTCTTAATTCCCTTAGGTAGTTGGGACTATTTTTCCAGAATTTTCACATAATGAAAGTTCTGGACTATTTTTAACCTGACCGTGGTTAAGAAGGAATCCCCAGGGACACTAACCAGAGTTACCCACTCGCCCACGTGGCAGGTATCGATCCACACAACCTCTCCTATCTTTGCCTTTCCACATCATTAAGACAATAATGTAAGTAAGACAATAAATAAAAGAATAATGTTCCTACTGCTTATCTTGCGTCTGCGATTTCGACTCCAACCAATTGCCTTCAAAAAAGCGTGATTCCCGACCGGAAGGTCCAACTCGACTCTCGTCCGTCACTCGGGTCTTCTGTGGAGTCTCTAAACCCAGACCGTACTGCTATCCAGTTAAAACATCCCTCACCTTCTTCCCCCCGCAGGGCCTCTTTTAACTAATGTGATACTAAAACCTAATTGTCCACCTACTGCAAACCTGGCTGTTGCTAGGAGACCGGCTCACCTCAGCCCTTAAAGGTACATTAGCTGCTAATTGGTGAACCTCTCCATTCTTTTAACTATGAATTTTTTAACACCCGATAGGTGAAATAAAATATCTGGGTTTTCTTATTGGCCTTTCTGGGGCCGGGAGAATGAAGAGCGTGTCACTGATAGGTTAGGTTGAAATTATGCGGGCAGTGGGCTAAAAAGCCCTCTTGTGATTTCTGATCTCCCCACTTGAGATTCTGTTTCACATCACCCTGCCACTTTGATCTGGCCCACGCCTTCATTAACCAGGTCCCACACTTGCCCTTGTTGAATCCTACCCCTCTCAGAATATCAAAAGTTAATCGGGGAATGCCTAGGGTTTGTGGGGGTGTATGCCCCCCTTGGAAGTTGCCTAGGGTTTATGGGGGTGACTACCCCTCTTGGAATTTGCCTATTTATGGGGGTGTATGCCCCTTTTGGACTTTAGGATTAGGTTTAAGTGTAGGGCTGGTGGATCTATATGTTTAGCTGGCAAAGGTTAGTCTGCAGAATTTAAAGTCTGAGCTCCTAAGCCAGCTGCTTGTATAGGAAAATCGAAACCTCTCATTGTCATGTGCCAGGACACATCATCAGTAATGCACTCTCGGATCTTCGGGTGTTTCGAGCCTTTACATTAGACACCCTCCTCGAGCCGGCTCCGTCAAGTTGATCAAGCTTGCCGTGTGTATTACCCCTGGACCAGACAATGAAAGGCGACACCTCCCCTGAAATGGCTTAAACCAAGCCAATCACGCTTGGCGTATGTACTACCCCCTAGACCAGACAACGAAAGGCACAAAATTGTACAGGTCATACTACTTCTAAGGGTTTAATTCCAGGGCGGCCTAGCTCCTTGGGCCTCACTCAGGCCATGCGGAGAATCTGTAGGCCTACTTCTTAATTCCCTTAGGTAGTTGGGACTATTTTTCCAGAATTTTCACATAATGAAAGTTCTGGACTATTTTTAACCTGACCGTGGTTAAGAAGGAATCCCCAGGGACACTAACCAGAGTTACCCACTCGCCCACGTGGCAGGTATCGATCCACACAACCTCTCCTATCTTTGCCTTTCCACATCATTAAGACAATAATGTAAGTAAGACAATAAATAAAAGAATAATGTTCCTACTGCTTATCTTGCGTCTGCGATTTCGACTCCAACCAATTGCCTTCAAAAAAGCGTGATTCCCGACCGGAAGGTCCAACTCGACTCTCGTCCGTCACTCGGGTCTTCTGTGGAGTCTCTAAACCCAGACCGTACTGCTATCCAGTTAAAACATCCCTCACCTTCTTCCCCCCGCAGGGCCTCTTTTAACTAATGTGATACTAAAACCTAATTGTCCACCTACTGCAAACCTGGCTGTTGCTAGGAGACCGGCTCACCTCAGCCCTTAAAGGTACATTAGCTGCTAATTGGTGAACCTCTCCATTCTTTTAACTATGAATTTTTTAACACCCGATAGGTGAAATAAAATATCTGGGTTTTCTTATTGGCCTTTCTGGGGCCGGGAGAATGAAGAGCGTGTCACTGATAGGTTAGGTTGAAATTATGCGGGCAGTGGGCTAAAAAGCCCTCTTGTGATTTCTGATCTCCCCACTTGAGATTCTGTTTCACATCACCCTGCCACTTTGATCTGGCCCACGCCTTCATTAACCAGGTCCCACACTTGCCCTTGTTGAATCCTACCCCTCTCAGAATATCAAAAGTTAATCGGGGAATGCCTAGGGTTTGTGGGGGTGTATGCCCCCCTTGGAAGTTGCCTAGGGTTTATGGGGGTGACTACCCCTCTTGGAATTTGCCTATTTATGGGGGTGTATGCCCCTTTTGGACTTTAGGATTAGGTTTAAGTGTAGGGCTGGTGGATCTATATGTTTAGCTGGCAAAGGTTAGTCTGCAGAATTTAAAGTCTGAGCTCCTAAGCCAGCTGCTTGTATAGGAAAATCGAAACCTCTCATTGTCATGTGCCAGGACACATCATCAGTAATGCACTCTCGGATCTTCGGGTGTTTCGAGCCTTTACATTAGACACCCTCCTCGAGCCGGCTCCGTCAAGTTGATCAAGCTTGCCGTGTGTATTACCCCTGGACCAGACAATGAAAGGCGACACCTCCCCTGAAATGGCTTAAACCAAGCCAATCACGCTTGGCGTATGTACTACCCCCTAGACCAGACAACGAAAGGCACAAAATTGTACAGGTCATACTACTTCTAAGGGTTTAATTCCAGGGCGGCCTAGCTCCTTGGGCCTCACTCAGGCCATGCGGAGAATCTGTAGGCCTACTTCTTAATTCCCTTAGGTAGTTGGGACTATTTTTCCAGAATTTTCACATAATGAAAGTTCTGGACTATTTTTAACCTGACCGTGGTTAAGAAGGAATCCCCAGGGACACTAACCAGAGTTACCCACTCGCCCACGTGGCAGGTATCGATCCACACAACCTCTCCTATCTTTGCCTTTCCACATCATTAAGACAATAATGTAAGTAAGACAATAAATAAAAGAATAATGTTCCTACTGCTTATCTTGCGTCTGCGATTTCGACTCCAACCAATTGCCTTCAAAAAAGCGTGATTCCCGACCGGAAGGTCCAACTCGACTCTCGTCCGTCACTCGGGTCTTCTGTGGAGTCTCTAAACCCAGACCGTACTGCTATCCAGTTAAAACATCCCTCACCTTCTTCCCCCCGCAGGGCCTCTTTTAACTAATGTGATACTAAAACCTAATTGTCCACCTACTGCAAACCTGGCTGTTGCTAGGAGACCGGCTCACCTCAGCCCTTAAAGGTACATTAGCTGCTAATTGGTGAACCTCTCCATTCTTTTAACTATGAATTTTTTAACACCCGATAGGTGAAATAAAATATCTGGGTTTTCTTATTGGCCTTTCTGGGGCCGGGAGAATGAAGAGCGTGTCACTGATAGGTTAGGTTGAAATTATGCGGGCAGTGGGCTAAAAAGCCCTCTTGTGATTTCTGATCTCCCCACTTGAGATTCTGTTTCACATCACCCTGCCACTTTGATCTGGCCCACGCCTTCATTAACCAGGTCCCACACTTGCCCTTGTTGAATCCTACCCCTCTCAGAATATCAAAAGTTAATCGGGGAATGCCTAGGGTTTGTGGGGGTGTATGCCCCCCTTGGAAGTTGCCTAGGGTTTATGGGGGTGACTACCCCTCTTGGAATTTGCCTATTTATGGGGGTGTATGCCCCTTTTGGACTTTAGGATTAGGTTTAAGTGTAGGGCTGGTGGATCTATATGTTTAGCTGGCAAAGGTTAGTCTGCAGAATTTAAAGTCTGAGCTCCTAAGCCAGCTGCTTGTATAGGAAAATCGAAACCTCTCATTGTCATGTGCCAGGACACATCATCAGTAATGCACTCTCGGATCTTCGGGTGTTTCGAGCCTTTACATTAGACACCCTCCTCGAGCCGGCTCCGTCAAGTTGATCAAGCTTGCCGTGTGTATTACCCCTGGACCAGACAATGAAAGGCGACACCTCCCCTGAAATGGCTTAAACCAAGCCAATCACGCTTGGCGTATGTACTACCCCCTAGACCAGACAACGAAAGGCACAAAATTGTACAGGTCATACTACTTCTAAGGGTTTAATTCCAGGGCGGCCTAGCTCCTTGGGCCTCACTCAGGCCATGCGGAGAATCTGTAGGCCTACTTCTTAATTCCCTTAGGTAGTTGGGACTATTTTTCCAGAATTTTCACATAATGAAAGTTCTGGACTATTTTTAACCTGACCGTGGTTAAGAAGGAATCCCCAGGGACACTAACCAGAGTTACCCACTCGCCCACGTGGCAGGTATCGATCCACACAACCTCTCCTATCTTTGCCTTTCCACATCATTAAGACAATAATGTAAGTAAGACAATAAATAAAAGAATAATGTTCCTACTGCTTATCTTGCGTCTGCGATTTCGACTCCAACCAATTGCCTTCAAAAAAGCGTGATTCCCGACCGGAAGGTCCAACTCGACTCTCGTCCGTCACTCGGGTCTTCTGTGGAGTCTCTAAACCCAGACCGTACTGCTATCCAGTTAAAACATCCCTCACCTTCTTCCCCCCGCAGGGCCTCTTTTAACTAATGTGATACTAAAACCTAATTGTCCACCTACTGCAAACCTGGCTGTTGCTAGGAGACCGGCTCACCTCAGCCCTTAAAGGTACATTAGCTGCTAATTGGTGAACCTCTCCATTCTTTTAACTATGAATTTTTTAACACCCGATAGGTGAAATAAAATATCTGGGTTTTCTTATTGGCCTTTCTGGGGCCGGGAGAATGAAGAGCGTGTCACTGATAGGTTAGGTTGAAATTATGCGGGCAGTGGGCTAAAAAGCCCTCTTGTGATTTCTGATCTCCCCACTTGAGATTCTGTTTCACATCACCCTGCCACTTTGATCTGGCCCACGCCTTCATTAACCAGGTCCCACACTTGCCCTTGTTGAATCCTACCCCTCTCAGAATATCAAAAGTTAATCGGGGAATGCCTAGGGTTTGTGGGGGTGTATGCCCCCCTTGGAAGTTGCCTAGGGTTTATGGGGGTGACTACCCCTCTTGGAATTTGCCTATTTATGGGGGTGTATGCCCCTTTTGGACTTTAGGATTAGGTTTAAGTGTAGGGCTGGTGGATCTATATGTTTAGCTGGCAAAGGTTAGTCTGCAGAATTTAAAGTCTGAGCTCCTAAGCCAGCTGCTTGTATAGGAAAATCGAAACCTCTCATTGTCATGTGCCAGGACACATCATCAGTAATGCACTCTCGGATCTTCGGGTGTTTCGAGCCTTTACATTAGACACCCTCCTCGAGCCGGCTCCGTCAAGTTGATCAAGCTTGCCGTGTGTATTACCCCTGGACCAGACAATGAAAGGCGACACCTCCCCTGAAATGGCTTAAACCAAGCCAATCACGCTTGGCGTATGTACTACCCCCTAGACCAGACAACGAAAGGCACAAAATTGTACAGGTCATACTACTTCTAAGGGTTTAATTCCAGGGCGGCCTAGCTCCTTGGGCCTCACTCAGGCCATGCGGAGAATCTGTAGGCCTACTTCTTAATTCCCTTAGGTAGTTGGGACTATTTTTCCAGAATTTTCACATAATGAAAGTTCTGGACTATTTTTAACCTGACCGTGGTTAAGAAGGAATCCCCAGGGACACTAACCAGAGTTACCCACTCGCCCACGTGGCAGGTATCGATCCACACAACCTCTCCTATCTTTGCCTTTCCACATCATTAAGACAATAATGTAAGTAAGACAATAAATAAAAGAATAATGTTCCTACTGCTTATCTTGCGTCTGCGATTTCGACTCCAACCAATTGCCTTCAAAAAAGCGTGATTCCCGACCGGAAGGTCCAACTCGACTCTCGTCCGTCACTCGGGTCTTCTGTGGAGTCTCTAAACCCAGACCGTACTGCTATCCAGTTAAAACATCCCTCACCTTCTTCCCCCCGCAGGGCCTCTTTTAACTAATGTGATACTAAAACCTAATTGTCCACCTACTGCAAACCTGGCTGTTGCTAGGAGACCGGCTCACCTCAGCCCTTAAAGGTACATTAGCTGCTAATTGGTGAACCTCTCCATTCTTTTAACTATGAATTTTTTAACACCCGATAGGTGAAATAAAATATCTGGGTTTTCTTATTGGCCTTTCTGGGGCCGGGAGAATGAAGAGCGTGTCACTGATAGGTTAGGTTGAAATTATGCGGGCAGTGGGCTAAAAAGCCCTCTTGTGATTTCTGATCTCCCCACTTGAGATTCTGTTTCACATCACCCTGCCACTTTGATCTGGCCCACGCCTTCATTAACCAGGTCCCACACTTGCCCTTGTTGAATCCTACCCCTCTCAGAATATCAAAAGTTAATCGGGGAATGCCTAGGGTTTGTGGGGGTGTATGCCCCCCTTGGAAGTTGCCTAGGGTTTATGGGGGTGACTACCCCTCTTGGAATTTGCCTATTTATGGGGGTGTATGCCCCTTTTGGACTTTAGGATTAGGTTTAAGTGTAGGGCTGGTGGATCTATATGTTTAGCTGGCAAAGGTTAGTCTGCAGAATTTAAAGTCTGAGCTCCTAAGCCAGCTGCTTGTATAGGAAAATCGAAACCTCTCATTGTCATGTGCCAGGACACATCATCAGTAATGCACTCTCGGATCTTCGGGTGTTTCGAGCCTTTACATTAGACACCCTCCTCGAGCCGGCTCCGTCAAGTTGATCAAGCTTGCCGTGTGTATTACCCCTGGACCAGACAATGAAAGGCGACACCTCCCCTGAAATGGCTTAAACCAAGCCAATCACGCTTGGCGTATGTACTACCCCCTAGACCAGACAACGAAAGGCACAAAATTGTACAGGTCATACTACTTCTAAGGGTTTAATTCCAGGGCGGCCTAGCTCCTTGGGCCTCACTCAGGCCATGCGGAGAATCTGTAGGCCTACTTCTTAATTCCCTTAGGTAGTTGGGACTATTTTTCCAGAATTTTCACATAATGAAAGTTCTGGACTATTTTTAACCTGACCGTGGTTAAGAAGGAATCCCCAGGGACACTAACCAGAGTTACCCACTCGCCCACGTGGCAGGTATCGATCCACACAACCTCTCCTATCTTTGCCTTTCCACATCATTAAGACAATAATGTAAGTAAGACAATAAATAAAAGAATAATGTTCCTACTGCTTATCTTGCGTCTGCGATTTCGACTCCAACCAATTGCCTTCAAAAAAGCGTGATTCCCGACCGGAAGGTCCAACTCGACTCTCGTCCGTCACTCGGGTCTTCTGTGGAGTCTCTAAACCCAGACCGTACTGCTATCCAGTTAAAACATCCCTCACCTTCTTCCCCCCGCAGGGCCTCTTTTAACTAATGTGATACTAAAACCTAATTGTCCACCTACTGCAAACCTGGCTGTTGCTAGGAGACCGGCTCACCTCAGCCCTTAAAGGTACATTAGCTGCTAATTGGTGAACCTCTCCATTCTTTTAACTATGAATTTTTTAACACCCGATAGGTGAAATAAAATATCTGGGTTTTCTTATTGGCCTTTCTGGGGCCGGGAGAATGAAGAGCGTGTCACTGATAGGTTAGGTTGAAATTATGCGGGCAGTGGGCTAAAAAGCCCTCTTGTGATTTCTGATCTCCCCACTTGAGATTCTGTTTCACATCACCCTGCCACTTTGATCTGGCCCACGCCTTCATTAACCAGGTCCCACACTTGCCCTTGTTGAATCCTACCCCTCTCAGAATATCAAAAGTTAATCGGGGAATGCCTAGGGTTTGTGGGGGTGTATGCCCCCCTTGGAAGTTGCCTAGGGTTTATGGGGGTGACTACCCCTCTTGGAATTTGCCTATTTATGGGGGTGTATGCCCCTTTTGGACTTTAGGATTAGGTTTAAGTGTAGGGCTGGTGGATCTATATGTTTAGCTGGCAAAGGTTAGTCTGCAGAATTTAAAGTCTGAGCTCCTAAGCCAGCTGCTTGTATAGGAAAATCGAAACCTCTCATTGTCATGTGCCAGGACACATCATCAGTAATGCACTCTCGGATCTTCGGGTGTTTCGAGCCTTTACATTAGACACCCTCCTCGAGCCGGCTCCGTCAAGTTGATCAAGCTTGCCGTGTGTATTACCCCTGGACCAGACAATGAAAGGCGACACCTCCCCTGAAATGGCTTAAACCAAGCCAATCACGCTTGGCGTATGTACTACCCCCTAGACCAGACAACGAAAGGCACAAAATTGTACAGGTCATACTACTTCTAAGGGTTTAATTCCAGGGCGGCCTAGCTCCTTGGGCCTCACTCAGGCCATGCGGAGAATCTGTAGGCCTACTTCTTAATTCCCTTAGGTAGTTGGGACTATTTTTCCAGAATTTTCACATAATGAAAGTTCTGGACTATTTTTAACCTGACCGTGGTTAAGAAGGAATCCCCAGGGACACTAACCAGAGTTACCCACTCGCCCACGTGGCAGGTATCGATCCACACAACCTCTCCTATCTTTGCCTTTCCACATCATTAAGACAATAATGTAAGTAAGACAATAAATAAAAGAATAATGTTCCTACTGCTTATCTTGCGTCTGCGATTTCGACTCCAACCAATTGCCTTCAAAAAAGCGTGATTCCCGACCGGAAGGTCCAACTCGACTCTCGTCCGTCACTCGGGTCTTCTGTGGAGTCTCTAAACCCAGACCGTACTGCTATCCAGTTAAAACATCCCTCACCTTCTTCCCCCCGCAGGGCCTCTTTTAACTAATGTGATACTAAAACCTAATTGTCCACCTACTGCAAACCTGGCTGTTGCTAGGAGACCGGCTCACCTCAGCCCTTAAAGGTACATTAGCTGCTAATTGGTGAACCTCTCCATTCTTTTAACTATGAATTTTTTAACACCCGATAGGTGAAATAAAATATCTGGGTTTTCTTATTGGCCTTTCTGGGGCCGGGAGAATGAAGAGCGTGTCACTGATAGGTTAGGTTGAAATTATGCGGGCAGTGGGCTAAAAAGCCCTCTTGTGATTTCTGATCTCCCCACTTGAGATTCTGTTTCACATCACCCTGCCACTTTGATCTGGCCCACGCCTTCATTAACCAGGTCCCACACTTGCCCTTGTTGAATCCTACCCCTCTCAGAATATCAAAAGTTAATCGGGGAATGCCTAGGGTTTGTGGGGGTGTATGCCCCCCTTGGAAGTTGCCTAGGGTTTATGGGGGTGACTACCCCTCTTGGAATTTGCCTATTTATGGGGGTGTATGCCCCTTTTGGACTTTAGGATTAGGTTTAAGTGTAGGGCTGGTGGATCTATATGTTTAGCTGGCAAAGGTTAGTCTGCAGAATTTAAAGTCTGAGCTCCTAAGCCAGCTGCTTGTATAGGAAAATCGAAACCTCTCATTGTCATGTGCCAGGACACATCATCAGTAATGCACTCTCGGATCTTCGGGTGTTTCGAGCCTTTACATTAGACACCCTCCTCGAGCCGGCTCCGTCAAGTTGATCAAGCTTGCCGTGTGTATTACCCCTGGACCAGACAATGAAAGGCGACACCTCCCCTGAAATGGCTTAAACCAAGCCAATCACGCTTGGCGTATGTACTACCCCCTAGACCAGACAACGAAAGGCACAAAATTGTACAGGTCATACTACTTCTAAGGGTTTAATTCCAGGGCGGCCTAGCTCCTTGGGCCTCACTCAGGCCATGCGGAGAATCTGTAGGCCTACTTCTTAATTCCCTTAGGTAGTTGGGACTATTTTTCCAGAATTTTCACATAATGAAAGTTCTGGACTATTTTTAACCTGACCGTGGTTAAGAAGGAATCCCCAGGGACACTAACCAGAGTTACCCACTCGCCCACGTGGCAGGTATCGATCCACACAACCTCTCCTATCTTTGCCTTTCCACATCATTAAGACAATAATGTAAGTAAGACAATAAATAAAAGAATAATGTTCCTACTGCTTATCTTGCGTCTGCGATTTCGACTCCAACCAATTGCCTTCAAAAAAGCGTGATTCCCGACCGGAAGGTCCAACTCGACTCTCGTCCGTCACTCGGGTCTTCTGTGGAGTCTCTAAACCCAGACCGTACTGCTATCCAGTTAAAACATCCCTCACCTTCTTCCCCCCGCAGGGCCTCTTTTAACTAATGTGATACTAAAACCTAATTGTCCACCTACTGCAAACCTGGCTGTTGCTAGGAGACCGGCTCACCTCAGCCCTTAAAGGTACATTAGCTGCTAATTGGTGAACCTCTCCATTCTTTTAACTATGAATTTTTTAACACCCGATAGGTGAAATAAAATATCTGGGTTTTCTTATTGGCCTTTCTGGGGCCGGGAGAATGAAGAGCGTGTCACTGATAGGTTAGGTTGAAATTATGCGGGCAGTGGGCTAAAAAGCCCTCTTGTGATTTCTGATCTCCCCACTTGAGATTCTGTTTCACATCACCCTGCCACTTTGATCTGGCCCACGCCTTCATTAACCAGGTCCCACACTTGCCCTTGTTGAATCCTACCCCTCTCAGAATATCAAAAGTTAATCGGGGAATGCCTAGGGTTTGTGGGGGTGTATGCCCCCCTTGGAAGTTGCCTAGGGTTTATGGGGGTGACTACCCCTCTTGGAATTTGCCTATTTATGGGGGTGTATGCCCCTTTTGGACTTTAGGATTAGGTTTAAGTGTAGGGCTGGTGGATCTATATGTTTAGCTGGCAAAGGTTAGTCTGCAGAATTTAAAGTCTGAGCTCCTAAGCCAGCTGCTTGTATAGGAAAATCGAAACCTCTCATTGTCATGTGCCAGGACACATCATCAGTAATGCACTCTCGGATCTTCGGGTGTTTCGAGCCTTTACATTAGACACCCTCCTCGAGCCGGCTCCGTCAAGTTGATCAAGCTTGCCGTGTGTATTACCCCTGGACCAGACAATGAAAGGCGACACCTCCCCTGAAATGGCTTAAACCAAGCCAATCACGCTTGGCGTATGTACTACCCCCTAGACCAGACAACGAAAGGCACAAAATTGTACAGGTCTAGGGTTAGGATTAGGGTTAGGGTTAGGGTTAGGGTTAGGGTTAGGGTTAGGGTTAGGGTTAGGGTTAGGGTTAGGGTTAGGGTTAGGGTTAGGGTTAGGGTTAGGGTTAGGGCCCCCGCATTAGGGTTAGGGTTAGGGTTAGGGTTAGGGTTAGGGTTAGGGTTAGGGTTAGGGTTAGGGTTAGGGTTAGGGTTAGGGTTAGGGTTAGGGTTAGGGTTAGGGTTAGGGTTAGGGTTAGGGTTAGGGTTAGGGTTAGGGTTAGGGTTAGGGTTAGGGTTAGGGTTAGGGCCCCCCCCGCATTAGGGTTAGGGTTAGGGTTAGGGTTAGGGTTAGGGTTAGGGTTAGGGTTAGGGTTAGGGTTAGGGTTAGGGTTAGGGTTAGGGTTAGGGTTAGGGTTAGGGTTAGGGTTAGGGTTAGGGTTAGGGTTAGGGTTAGGGTTAGGGTTAGGGTTAGGGTTAGGGTCCGCACATTAGGGTTAGGGTTAGGGTTAGGGTTAGGGTTAGGGTTAGGGTTAGGGTTAGGGTTAGGGTTAGGGTTAGGGTTAGGGTTAGGGTTAGGGTTAGGGTTAGGGTTAGGGTTAGGGTTAGGGCCCGCACATTAGGGTTAGGGTTAGGGTTAGGGTTAGGGTTAGGGTTAGGGTTAGGGTTAGGGTTAGGGTTAGGGTTAGGGTTAGGGTTAGGGTTAGGGTTAGGGTTAGGGTTAGGGTTAGGGTTAGGGTTAGGGTTAGGGTTAGGGTTAGGGTTAGGGTTAGGGTTAGGGTTAGGGTTAGGGTTAGGGTTAGGGTTAGGGTTAGGGTTAGGGTTAGGGTTAGGGTCCGCATTAGGGTTAGGGTTAGGGTTAGGGTTAGGGTTAGGGTTAGGGTTAGGGTTAGGGTTAGGGTTAGGGTTAGGGTTAGGGTTAGGTTGAAATTATGCGGGCAGTGGGCTAAAAAGCCCTCTTGTGATTTCTGATCTCCCCACTTGAGATTCTGTTTCACATCACCCTGCCACTTTGATCTGGCCCACGCCTTCATTAACCAGGTCCCACACTTGCCCTTGTTGAATCCTACCCCTCTCAGAATATCAAAAGTTAATCGGGGAATGCCTAGGGTCTGTGGGGGTGTATGCCCCCCTTGAAAGTTGCCTAGGGTTTATGGGGGTGACTACCCCTCTTGGAATTTGCCTATTTATGGGGGTGTATGCCCCTTTTGGACTTTAGGATTAGGTTTAAGTGTAGGGCTGGTGGATCTATATGTTTAGCTGGCAAAGGTTAGTCTGCAGAATTTAAAGTCTGAGCTCCTAAGCCAGCTGCTTGTATAGGAAAATCGAAACCTCTCATTATCATGTGCCAGGACACATCATCAGTAATGCACTCTCGGATCTTCGGGTGTTTCGAGCCTTTACATTAGACACCCTCCTCGAGCCGGCTCCGTCAAGTTGATCAAGCTTGCCGTGTGTATTACCCCTGGACCAGACAATGAAAGGCGACACCTCCCCTGAAATGGCTTAAACCAAGCCAATCACGCTTGGCGTATGTACTACCCCCTAGACCAGACAACGAAAGGCACAAAATTGTACAGGTCATACTACTTCTAAGGGTTTAATTCCAGGGCGGCCTAGCTCCTTGGGCCTCACTCAGGCCATGCGGAGAATCTGTAGGCCTACTTCTTAATTCCCTTAGGTAGTTGGGACTATTTTTCCAGAATTTTCACATAATGAAAGTTCTGGACTATTTTTAACCTGACCGTGGTTAAGAAGGAATCCCCAGGGACACTAACCAGAGATACCCACTCGCCCACGTGGCAGGTATCGATCCACACAACCTCTCCTATCCTTGCCTTTCCACATCATTAAGACAATAATGTAAGTAAGACAATAAATAAAAGAATAATGTTCCTACTGCTTATCTTGCGTCTGCGATTTCGACTCCAACCAATTGCCTTCAAAAAAGCGTGATTCCCGACCGGAAGGTCCAACTCGACTCTCGTCCGTCACTCGGGTCTTCTGTGGAGTCTCTAAACCCAGACAGTACTGCTATCCAGTTAAAACATCCCTCACCTTCTTCCCCCCGCAGGGCCTCTTTTAACTAATGTGATACTAAAACCTAATTGTCCACCTACTGCAAACCTGGCTGTTGCTAGGAGACCGGCTCACCTCAGCCCTTAAAGGTACATTAGCTGCTAATTGGTGAACCTCTCCATTCTTTTAACTATGAATTTTTTAACGCCCGATAGGTGAAATAAAATATCTGGGTTTTCTTATTGGCCTTTCTGGGGCCGGGAGAATGAAGAGCGTGTCACTGATAGGTTAGGTTGAAATTATGCGGGCAGTGGGCTAAAAAGCCCTCTTGTGATTTCTGATCTCCCCACTTGAGATTCTGTTTCACATCACCCTGCCACTTTGATCTGGCCCACGCCTTCATTAACCAGGTCCCACACTTGCCCTTGTTGAATCCTACCCCTCTCAGAATATCAAAAGTTAATCGGGGAATGCCTAGGGTCTGTGGGGGTGTATGCCCCCCTTGAAAGTTGCCTAGGGTTTATGGGGGTGACTACCCCTCTTGGAATTTGCCTATTTATGGGGGTGTATGCCCCTTTTGGACTTTAGGATTAGGTTTAAGTGTAGGGCTGGTGGATCTATATGTTTAGCTGGCAAAGGTTAGTCTGCAGAATTTAAAGTCTGAGCTCCTAAGCCAGCTGCTTGTATAGGAAAATCGAAACCTCTCATTATCATGTGCCAGGACACATCATCAGTAATGCACTCTCGGATCTTCGGGTGTTTCGAGCCTTTACATTAGACACCCTCCTCGAGCCGGCTCCGTCAAGTTGATCAAGCTTGCCGTGTGTATTACCCCTGGACCAGACAATGAAAGGCGACACCTCCCCTGAAATGGCTTAAACCAAGCCAATCACGCTTGGCGTATGTACTACCCCCTAGACCAGACAACGAAAGGCACAAAATTGTACAGGTCATACTACTTCTAAGGGTTTAATTCCAGGGCGGCCTAGCTCCTTGGGCCTCACTCAGGCCATGCGGAGAATCTGTAGGCCTACTTCTTAATTCCCTTAGGTAGTTGGGACTATTTTTCCAGAATTTTCACATAATGAAAGTTCTGGACTATTTTTAACCTGACCGTGGTTAAGAAGGAATCCCCAGGGACACTAACCAGAGATACCCACTCGCCCACGTGGCAGGTATCGATCCACACAACCTCTCCTATCCTTGCCTTTCCACATCATTAAGACAATAATGTAAGTAAGACAATAAATAAAAGAATAATGTTCCTACTGCTTATCTTGCGTCTGCGATTTCGACTCCAACCAATTGCCTTCAAAAAAGCGTGATTCCCGACCGGAAGGTCCAACTCGACTCTCGTCCGTCACTCGGGTCTTCTGTGGAGTCTCTAAACCCAGACAGTACTGCTATCCAGTTAAAACATCCCTCACCTTCTTCCCCCCGCAGGGCCTCTTTTAACTAATGTGATACTAAAACCTAATTGTCCACCTACTGCAAACCTGGCTGTTGCTAGGAGACCGGCTCACCTCAGCCCTTAAAGGTACATTAGCTGCTAATTGGTGAACCTCTCCATTCTTTTAACTATGAATTTTTTAACGCCCGATAGGTGAAATAAAATATCTGGGTTTTCTTATTGGCCTTTCTGGGGCCGGGAGAATGAAGAGCGTGTCACTGATAGGTTAGGTTGAAATTATGCGGGCAGTGGGCTAAAAAGCCCTCTTGTGATTTCTGATCTCCCCACTTGAGATTCTGTTTCACATCACCCTGCCACTTTGATCTGGCCCACGCCTTCATTAACCAGGTCCCACACTTGCCCTTGTTGAATCCTACCCCTCTCAGAATATCAAAAGTTAATCGGGGAATGCCTAGGGTCTGTGGGGGTGTATGCCCCCCTTGAAAGTTGCCTAGGGTTTATGGGGGTGACTACCCCTCTTGGAATTTGCCTATTTATGGGGGTGTATGCCCCTTTTGGACTTTAGGATTAGGTTTAAGTGTAGGGCTGGTGGATCTATATGTTTAGCTGGCAAAGGTTAGTCTGCAGAATTTAAAGTCTGAGCTCCTAAGCCAGCTGCTTGTATAGGAAAATCGAAACCTCTCATTATCATGTGCCAGGACACATCATCAGTAATGCACTCTCGGATCTTCGGGTGTTTCGAGCCTTTACATTAGACACCCTCCTCGAGCCGGCTCCGTC